>NW_027466903.1:1847500-1970000 GCF_046128005.1 Genypterus blacodes | reverse complement strand
CGTCTCTCTGGTTCTCCTCGACCTACTGTGTTTCCTGGTCATGACGCTGGCTTACACTCATCTCTTCTGCCGTGCTGATAAGACTCCGCCCCTTGCTGTTGAGGCGGATGCGGCGTTGACACGCCATGTGGCTTGGCTCCTCTTCTCAGACTGCCTGCTCTACCTCCCTGTGGCCGTCCTCTCCTTCTCCTCACTGCTCCGCCTCCCATCCATCGCCGGGCCGGAGGCAGCTAAGGGCGTCCTGTTGCTGGTTCTGCCTCTGCCGGCCTGCGTCAACCCGCTCCTCTACCTCCTCTTTACCCAGTTTGCACGGGAGGAGCTGGGGGCTTTGGCCAAACGTCTGCAGGCGGCTGTGATGACAAGGTTCAGCCAGAGAAGCGGGACGAGGCCGGGAGCACCAGACTCACTCTGCGATGAGGATGGCGAGGAGGCTGAGAAGCAGTCATGTGATTCCACGCAGGCGCTGGTGATGCTCCGAGAAACAACAGAGGAGGAAGAGGAAGATGAGAAGAGAGCCAGGGGGATGAACAAGACACAGCATCCGGTGGTGTTTGTTGTCCCGTATCTCTAAACAGACACACACACACACACACACACACACACACACACACACACACACAATCACTGTGCCCATGATATGCATAGGCACATTACAATCAGTGTAAATATGGCTAACAACTGGACCTTTATTTTGAAGTCTGAGGATTTACAGCAGTGTGCAGGCAAACATCCCCCCAAATGTTCTACATGCTGTTGCTCTGTGTGTGTGTGTGGGTTCATGTTTTTGTGAATGTGTGTGAAAAGTGCAGCGTCTGTGTGAGTTTTGTCACAGAGTCGATCCACAAACGGGATTAAAGATGAACTGAAGCTGAAAAACAAAATGAACTCTGGACCTCGGGATCGTTTCAGTGCGTGAACTTTAACTTTCATTTCCTGTTTTGTCTCACTACAACGTTAAACACTTTTTATGGACTTTTTCTTAATCCGAGGCTTATCAGCCTAAGGAGCAGGAACATTTGCTCTCACAATGAGTTCAGGATGACTTATGGACATTAAGGACAAACTGCATGAGGACGTCCTGCCTGATCCTCCTGAAGATGCTTCTGAACTACAGGTGGAACCTCACCAGGGTCTCTTGGAGCTTCATTCAGCTCTACTGATTCCTTATCATAGACTGCTGGGAACCGAATCAAGGACTCCAGAACATGAGAATGAACTCAGCTGTTCCAGTTTCTGGTCTGTACACGTGAAAGGATCGATGAAAAGTTTGACAAAGCTTTGCTGTTAAATAATGTTTGAGCTTCTTCAAAAGGAGCTTGATTGAACCGATTGAAACCTTTGCAAGAGAAGTAATCCTGTCAAATCCATTACAACAATGTGTTTATGTGAAAGGTTTGTACTTTGAGGAACAGGCTTGTATGTGTGTGCGTATATTGCGTGTGTGTGTGCAATTGTGTGTTAGTGTGTGTCTGTGTGCGTGTGTGTGTGTGGCTAACATGACAATCCTTTTCTCCTCCTTTGTTGCTGACATGTTTGTAATATTTGTACATGTTTATATCGTTGCTGAGCGATTTTGTTAAAGATTTAACGCTGAAATTGATCTGATCAACATATATTATTTTAATTTTTCAATGTTTCTTCACTTTTTCTTGTTTACCTTCAGGAACAGTTGATATGAAATATCAGACAGAAGTTATTGAGAATGAATAATGATTACAGTTCTTAGTTTTACTGTTTGTTTTTGTATTTGTATTTTCATTTCATAAAATGTTATCTTAATTCTTATATAACTGTTCTGTGTTTGCAATCATTTGTAAAAAATGTTTTTTATTGTAGTCTGTGAGACAGCGTACACACACACACACACACACACACACACACACACACACACACACACACTCTCCAATAGTCGCTGCAGCCTTCTCACGCCTTACGCTGAGCCCCTCCAGCTCGGTGGCCTTTCGTTGACTCTCCTTCAAACAGGTCCTGAGTGCGTCCAGGTTTTTCTGAAGGGCGATTTTGTTTTGCTTCTGGCCCTGGAGGTCTGCAGCCAGGGCCACGCTCTTCTCCACATGCAGCTTGAGTTCTGCTGCCAGGAACTCATTCTTGTCAGCCTCCTCATTGAGCTGGGCGCTAAAGGCCTCCACAGCCTCCTTATGTTTAATGACCAGCTCCTCCAGCTCGCCCAGGAGGACGGTCTTCTTCTTCTTCTTGTTTATGGCCCTGCGAGCTGTCAGGTAAGCAGCAAAGTCCACAGTGCTCTTCTCAGTGAGGTCCTTCAGCCTCTGGTTTTCCTCGTTTACCAGCTTTGCCTGCCTCAGGAAGTGTTTCTTGACTTTGTTGCACTCCTTGGCTCTCTCTGTCATGACGCTGAGCTGCTCCATGGCCTGTTGCTTCAGAAGCTCCTCCTTGCTCCTCCTGGCACTCTCCTGTGGACAGACATGAGCCTGAGTGATTCATTAGTTAAGATAAAAGTGTGTGTGTGTGCGTGTGTGTGTGTGTGCGCGCTAATGAATGTACATGTAAAGTACGTGTGTGTGTGTGTGTGTGTGTGTTGGTTCTGTCTGTGATAACAACATTCAAACTGATGCCTACATTACTAAGGTGACCTCTCCAGAAGATCAGCTCCTGTTGGAGCTGAAAGAGAGAGACAGACAGACAGACAAACAGACACAGTCTGTCTGTTTGACAGACAAACAGACATAGAGAGATATATATAGCAAGAGAGACAGAGAGAGAGAGACAGAGATTGTTGAAACAAACACACAATTGTAACCCTCTGCAGCTCAGAGGTCATCCTGTCATCTTCCTGGACTTTCAACATGTGTGTTTATCTTCAACATCTTCCTGTGTCTATCTGTCCACTCTTCCCAGAGTAGTCGACTGCCAATAACCTCTTATCCTGTCCACAGGGAGAAATGATGACATAATCTTTCATTACATCACCCAAAGACATTCTGTAGTCACAGCAACCAATCAGTGAGTGAGAAGTTCCATATGGGCTTTCATGTGCTCCCTGCTATTGAAGTGATCAGCAATCACCTGTAAGCTGCAGCAGCGTCTCCGCCCACACAGGCTGCAAAGCTGCAGAGCTGCAGAGCTGCAGGCGTCACATCCCATGGACTCACTGAGCTCTCATAACTTCATCTTTTGCTGCTGTATACACATTAACCCTCTCCAGTCTCTCCTGGCAGTCAGTGAGATGGAACCATTGCTGTTTTGAGGAGGTGATGCCATCAGACATTGTGAATTTGTCTACTCTATTATAACCGAATTTTGTGCACATTTGCAATGAATTCTTATGCAAAAAAGGACGAGTCAAAATTCTTTCTCCCCACAATCTCTGCTGTGGGCTTGTGAAGCCCTTTGAGACTTTATATGTGATATTGGGGTATAAATTACATTTGATTTGATTTGAAGTTGCTTTACGTCACATTTCTGTCTAAACTGATGGATGATTTGTGTTTTCATTGATTTGCATATTAATGAGCAGCAATGACGCTCAGATGAATGAATGAATGAATGAATGAATGAATGAATGCGGCGTCAGGTTTGGCACTTCTAGAATCAGAAGCCAGAACCGGAAATCATTTAAAAATACAAACTACAACTTCAAACCCTCAAAGTGAAAAGCTTGTATTTTTGACTTTCAATGCAAAGCGTGTGCCTGTCCAGTCTGTATGTACACTGGAGAGCAGGTGTGTGTGTGTCCGGAGCAGCAATGAGCACTGTTCTCACTTTAAATGAATTTGCATAAGTTAAGGCTAATCAGGGGGGCGGACGGAGAGTCAGGGGAGGGTGAGGGGTGAGGAGAAGGGTTGGGGTCACAGGTGACTGCATGTTCCAGTAGATATGAAGTGGTCAGCGGCTGGAGGCTCTGCAGTCTGTTGCTCTGGTCTGTATTGTGAGTTTCCTCACAGTGCAGACAGACACTCTGAGCCAATCAAAGCCAACAACTGCAGCCGGAAAAAATCTCATTTTCACACACACACACGCACACGCACACACACACACTGGTGACCAGACATGTTGAAGCTCATGTTTCTGGTTCTATTCTGCTCATGGTCGAGCTCTGCAATGATCAGGTAAGTCATTTAAATACCAGAATAAAGACAATAACTCCTGATTCTGGAAACATTCTTCACAGTAACCTTAGCTTCTATAAGTTTAAAGTTAATTGATTTGTTGTGTTGTTGCTGTGTTTTTTGAGCACTAAACAGTAAAAATAAAACTTCCTGTCTCCACTCAGGATTCCGCTACGGCGGGTGCGTTCGATTCGTACCCGCCTGAGAGCCGACGGCCTGCTGCAGGAGTTTGTGAGGCATCACCATCCTGACATGTTTAACCGCCGCTACGCACAGTGTTTCCCACCTGGCACCCCCTCACTCAGGCTGGGACGCTCCAGCGAGAAAATCTACAACTTCATGGACGTAGGAACAAAACATACAGAACATACTAAACCCAGCAATAATCTGTTTTGTTTTCAAAGCATAAACTGTATATATATATCTACAACTTCATATATAGCTACAACATAAATACATATATATATATATATACATATATATATATAGTGTGTGTGTGTTTGTGTTTCAGGCTCAGTATTTTGGTGAAATTAGTATTGGGACTCCAGAACAAAACTTCTCTGTGGTTTTTGACACTGGATCAGCTGATCTGTGGGTGCCGTCATACTACTGTGTCAGCCAGGCCTGTGGTAACACCATGTGACCCAATACTGCACAATACTACACAATACTGCACAATACTGCACTGCATTGTTCTGGTCCCAGTTATGCTGCGTTCATGGGCTCATCAGAAGGTGGTAAATGCAGTGTCCAGGAAATGTGCATTTTCATGAAACAAAGTCACACCTTGCATTTTGTGGACCAAACACAAATGTCTTATCATGCTTACTTTGTTACTATGTTTCCTCATGAAAAATTATATTTTGTGGAAGGAAGTCATTGTATCAGAAGTCAAACTAAGCATTTATTGCTCATTAATATGTTCAAGCACAAAGGTGAAAAGAACGTCTGCAGCATCACATGGTTCCGACTTGTAAATACAAAATACTTTGTTTGCTGTTTGTTTGCAATTTCCAAGCTGTGTCATTGATATTTCCCAACACCACTCGAAAGCAGCATTTGTCCTGGTTTAAAGTTTGTCCTGGTTTATCAAAGAGTGTCAGAATGTCCTGACACATGACACGTGTGTGTTTCTGCTAAGTTCAAGGCTGTGTGTGTATGTGTATGTGTGTATGTCACAGCTCTCCACCAGCGTTTCAGGGCGTTCGAATCGTCTTCATTTAATAGTGATGGTCGAATGTTTGGCATTCACTATGGATCAGGACACCTGCTGGGAGTGATGGCCAGAGAAACCCTGAGGGTCTATTCTATTCTATTCTATTTTATTCTATTTTATTCTATTCTATTCTGTTTTGTCATATTCTATTGTATTCTGTTTTGTTATATTCTATTCTATTCTGTTTTGTTATATTCTATTCTATTCTGTTTTGTTATATTCTATTTAAATAGGTAATGTTACTTTTTAATACAAAGTTTTATCCACTTAAGGCCCGAAGGAAAAATACCTTAGTAAAAATTTAATCTGTTTTCCGTTTAGATTGGAGATCTGAAGATCCTGAACCAGGAGTTCGGAGAGTCGGTCTATGAGCCCGGAGCCGCGTTCGTCATGGCGAAGTTTGACGGGGTTTTGGGGTTGGCTTACCCTGCCCTGGCAGAGATCGTGGGAAACCCCGTTTTTGACAGCATGATGGTGCAGAAGTCCGTGGATCAGCCAGTCTTCTCCTTCTACCTTAGCAGGTAGACAACCAGTCGGGGAGTTTAATGCCTTGCTCAGGGACAGGGAGTTAAAATTTGTTCTAGAAGTTTGAAGTTCCACAAGTGTCGAAGTTTACAGTAACAACCTCGTTTGTTTTGGTCCTTCTTGTCCCGCAGGAGGACGAGCAGTGGATATCCAGAGGGCGAGCTGTTACTAGGCGGAATAGACGAGGCTCTCCACAGCGGACCAATCAACTGGCTCCCTGTGACCTCAAAGATATACTGGCAGATTAAGATGGACAGGTATCACACCTTAGTCATCAGTGTCATTGTCATCAGCATCACACCTCTGGGGACACCTCTGTCACCCCCTAGTGGTCAATGTCAAAATGAATGCACGCCCAGGTTTTGCCAAATCTGTGTTTTTCTTTATGCACCAATCCACCTCTGGCTTATTTACGTATGAGCTAAGTCAGTGACATTGTTTGGCAGTAGAAGTAGTAAGTGAACACTAAATACACAGAATGTTACAATTTACAAAAAAATATTGTCAGTGACCCCGAAAAACACAACATTTGCAAAAGCTGCCATCATATCACTTTAAATCCACACTCAGATTAACAGAGACATAGATCTAATCTGAACCCTACACTCCACAACACAACACACTCAATAAGAACATCTGTGTGTGTGTGTGCGCGCGTGTGTGTGTGTGTGTGTGTGTGTGTGTTAGCTTGGCGGTGCAGGGTGCCAGATCATTCTGCTCCCAGGGTTGCCAAGCGATTGTTGACACGGGAACGTCTCTCATCACCGGGCCGACCTCTGACATCTTAGTCCTGCAGCAGCTGATTGGAGCCACGCCCACAAATATTGGAGAGGTGACAATGAACTCAAACATCAAATCTGGTCAAATATCTTTTTCTACTTTTACACGTAAAGCAAATAGAAACAAAATCGGTCAGCTGTTATCTATGTCTGTGTGTGTGTGTGTGTGTGTGTGTGTGTGTGTGTGTGTGTGTGTGTGTGTGTGTGTGTGCACGTGTGTTAGTTTCTGATCGATTGTGCCAGGTTGTCCAGTTTGCCTCATGTGACCTTCGTCCTGGGCTCCGTGGAGTACAGACTGACCGCTGAGCAGTACACCAGGAAGGTCAATAACACACTCTTAGCGTGGTGACATAGAGCAGCTTAGCTTTGTCAAATGGCAGAAAACATCCAATATGGTGAATGATATGATCTCGTACTTGTCTAAGTTATTCTGTTTCCGTCCACAGGAGGCGCTGGGGGACCGGGAACTGTGTTTCAGTGGTTTCCAGGCTGTGGACCTGGTGACCTCTGAGGGCCCGCTTTGGATTCTGGGAGACGTGTTCCTGACCGAGTACTACAGTGTGTTTGACAGAGGGCAGGACCGGGTCGGCTTTGCACTCGCTCGGCACTGAATGGACCAATAATCAGTAATCATTTATGAGCGGATCAATAAATCAATCAATGAAACGATGGCAACTTGCCTCAACGAGGATGAGCTTAATTAGAAAATGAACTGTTCATGTATCAGCTAATCAGAAAGAGCCAACATCTAATTTAGCTCCACAGCGCCCCATGGAGGCCTGTCAGTGTCATCAAAACGTTGGGCTGAAGAAGTAACGTAATGTAAACGTCAAACATGATCAAACTTATGATCAGTTTGATCCTTTGTTTATTTCTGAATAATAAATTTCAGTACATCAAAGTTCTGATGTTTGACTGTTTTCTGTTGTTACCAGGTGTCTTTGACTCATAATCTGAGCTGCCATGAGTTAACAATATTACCACATGATGATAAAAAAAGATGTTATATTAAATATAAAATATTTTTCCTCAGTTTTGAAGATAATTCTTGGCAAACACTGTTAAATGTGAAGTTCTGTGGTCACACCAAAGGGAGATGGTGGAGGTGGGGTCTGTCTGTACCTGGTGGCCACAGAGAGAATGACACCTTGACCTTTTGTCTTACACTTTATTTAGTTTGTCTTTAGGATGGGATGGGTCAGCTGATCTTCTACCAGAGTCCAGACAGGTTAATGACCCTGAAACATAAACCATGAAAGATCCCCTGGACCTCAGTATATCAAAATACTGGCGATGAGGTAAGGACAAATTGTAGAAGAAGAACATAGATGTGACAACACATTAGCCTCAAAATAGCACAACATAGTTCTTTTAGTGAATCCATGAGATACATTGAGCTTTTATTGTGGAGGTCACAACTTCTATCTTTGTGCCGCAAAAGAAAGAACAACATGGATCCATAAGGGTCCATTCAAAGACCTACAGACCTGTTGACGTTTTGTCAAAATGCTCCAGCTGTTTAATTTGCCCCTATGGTGCAGCAGGCGGAGATTGGAGGCTGTCATTGGCTGATGATGATGATGATGATGATGATGATGATCCTGCTCATTGGTGCTGATGCAGAGGTTTATTTTTTTTCCTGCTGTTGCATCGTTGCCATGGAAACGGGGCCGCTCCTCCACACCCACGCTTACCTCTCTTCCAGAAAAAAGAGAGAGGGAGAGGGAGAGAGGGAGCAAGGGAGAGAAAAAGAGAGAGAGAGAGAGAGAGAGAGAGGTGTGTTTTCTAACCCACGCATTGGAGTGGGAGATGAGTGCACACACGCACGCACGCACAGACACACACACGCATTCGGAGTGTGTCATGCTAGCAGTGTGTGGGCTGAACCTAACAGCTTTCCACTCATCCCCTCACTCGCGCTCCCTCTCTCTCTCCCTCTAGCTCTCTCGCTCTTACTCTCTCTCTCCCCATCTCCAGAGCCACTGTTCTCCTTCTTTCCATCTTCCATCACATCATCTCCTCTCCACCTCTCTTCCTCTCAGTGTATCCGTCATGGAGAACGAGTCTCTGATCTTCTGGGTGAGTCTTCTCTCTCTCTGTCTTTCAGCACCCCTATGTGTGTGTGTGTTAAATGGAATGTACATGTACATACCTGCATGTGTGTTTTCTAACATTGGCTGGGTGACATGTTCAGTAGTGTGTGTGTGTGTGTGTGTGTGGGTGTGTAACTTAGAGTTTAGATTGAATTTTCTTTTCACTTTAACTCCTTTCCTTGTATTTCCTCTCTTTCCTCCTTTTTTGCTTTCCCTCTCTGTCTCACTCTCTCTCAGGGTCAGTGTGTTTCCTGTTCCTGTGTGTGTGTGTGTGCGTATGTGTGTGTGTGTGTGTGTGTGTGTGTGTGTGTGTGTGTGTGTGTGTGTGTGTGTGTGTGTGTGTATGTGTTATGTAAGTGCAGAGTGTGTAGGCTGTGTAGTCTCGGTCTGTCTCTCAGAAGGGATGAGCCACTCATTCCAGGGTTTTCATTCCTGGACTGGAAGTGGTTTTTTTTATCACCAGTAGTCTTTGAACATGATGCAGTTGTCACGGTAACCCATCTAACATCTGACATTCCCTATGTGTTGGAGGTCAGGAGTTAGCAATTAGCAGCTAGCTCGCTAATGAAACTTTAGACAACGAGATCAAACAGGATGACGGTCCCCACGGTGCAACTCCGGTTTCTAAACTGGGATCTGGATCTGGATCTGGATCTGATTCGGATCCGGATCTGGATCTGATTCGGATCCGGATCCGGATCCGGATCCGGATTCTGATTCTGATTCTGATTCTGATTCGTATCCGGATCTGTGTCTGTGTCTAGGTCTGGGCCTGGGTCTGGTTCCTGAAATGAGGCAAGAGGAGAGATTTGGTCTCTGGAAGCCTTGAATGGTTTTTACATCATTCTTCATTATAAATCAAAAAAATATACAAAAAAGCAGATTTTCATCTTTCACCAATGAAAAGGAAGTTGCAAAGACAAACAACAACAACAAATCAGGGAATCAATCAAACCGCACAGAAACACCTAAGAGCTGCAGTTTGGTTGTTAGACTCTCAGGGGTGTGAGAAACAAGAAGAAATGTGTGTGTGAGAGAGAACAGCTCCTGTCATTGGTTACCATGGCAATGGGCAAGGGAGCTACATTTACAGGATACACACACACACAGGCTGATTTGACATCTTCGTCCCACTTCCATAGTCTTATTTATTCTATGTATCTTACCGTAAGCCCCGCCCCCATCTATACCCATACATATATATCCATACATCTGTGAACTTTTGATGTTTGACTTCTGTGCACAGTGGAAGCTGAGAGAGGAGGTGCTACATCATCATCATTGTTTAGTGAAAATGTCCTCTTAGCTGACGCAGCTAATGTGCGTATATATTTACGGATACTGTGCGATTGATTGCACACAGATGACACTGATAAATCCCTCCTCTTCTGCGATTGATCGCTCCAGTACTGATCGGGCTGTGGCCGCCTGTGATCTTAAAAAGAGAACTTCCATCCATCCATGTCAATGGCTTCCAAAGTAACCCGGGAAGGAGAGAGAGAGAGAGAGCGAGAGAGACTTTATTGATCCCAAACATAGGGACTGTAAGAAGTCCCATGGTTAATTAAACACAAACGCCCAAATCTACAGATGAGTGAAAATGTTAGGAGGCTAAACTTTGTTCAATATGTAACATTGAGCATGTTAAATACCACTTCTGCTTGCTCGATTGCTTGCAAAAATGACCGAACACAAAATATCTCCATAATCCTTCAGATCCAGTAATAACTTATTGCTAGGACGTAAATGACTAGAAAATCATGGTTTTTCATAAAATTGCCAAAGTTTCACTTTAACACCCAACTGTTCGGCATGCTCGTTGCACTGATATTAGCGACACGTGACACTCTACTTACCCTATAGCTTGTATAGTATGCTAATGTGAGAGGCTAATGCTTCTTCTTGCTCTCAGGTTGTACACAAATTCAGTCAAATTACCAAAATCAATTATGGTCTTTTGCTTATATGCTAAAATGTATCGAGGTTCATTAGCGTTCCATGATGCTATGCTAAATTTGCAGGACTTCCATGATGTGAGGGTTAGCTGCTTTTAGTATTTCTAAAGGACCGATCAAACTGTTTGAAAATAAGATGACAATTGCTTACATTTCATTTCATTCAATCAATTAATCGAAAATTATCAGTTCATAGTGAAAATACGAGATTTGCAAAGTAACTATTAACTACAGTGTGTGTGTGTGTGTGTGTGTGTGTGTGTGTGTATGTGTGTGTGTTATCAGCTCTCTGCAGCTTCTCAGGTTTTTCCTGCCAAACATCCGTTTCCTTGGCAACCCAGACAAGAAACAGGAAGTGTTAGTCACAGGAAGTGGCTGTAATCTTTGTCAATTTTTTTTTAAATTACCGATTTACCCTGCTGTCCGTTTCCATGGAAACATCAGAACTCCACATACCAGCTGGTTAACTTTATCTTCCTCACTCGTATTCTGACAAGAAGGCAGAAAGTCGATATGGAAGAACCACGTCATCAACATGCGGATGGGTAGAAGATTTTATGTGTTTTTAGGCTAAACCTCAAATTTAGTCTGAACTTACAGCTCTTTGTTGTTGGAGCCACTGGGTTTTCCCCAGTTCCTCTTGGCTACACGTTTCTGACCTGCTCACCTGTTGGTTAGAATGAAGGCGGGAAACGAATGGAACACCGTCAGCACGCGTGTAACATTGTGACCACGTTTAGCTTCCGGTCAAAGTGACATCAAGTCACCAACGTTTGAACAGCAGTTCCTCAGATAATCTTCCTGTAACGTTCCGAGTAAATTTTTCCACATTTTGGGAATGTTAACATTCTGGGAATGTTTTGAGCACGTTGTTGCCTCGTTGTCGTGCCATCCGACTCACCCGTTTCTCACAGTGTATGAAGCTGTAGTTTCCCTTGTGTCTGACCTCTGTTTCAGATGTGTTCTGTCCCCCCCCCCCCCCTCCCCCCCTTCCTCCCTCTCTTCCTCTCTCTACAGGATGGGCAGGGCCGCTCCCAGAATTCTCTGAAACTTTGAGACTCTCAATCTGCTGCTGGAGTACTACCAGTACACACAGACTTACTACACAAACTGCAGAGGAAGCAATTCATTAGGAACTACATCTTCTACTACCTGGGATACTTCTCATTTTATCAGCAGAACCTCCGATACTACTGCAGAAAGTACTTCATCTTCTTCAGAAACTCACAGGACTACAGGAAAGCAAGGGATTTCCTGAACCTGAGACCTCAACATTGATATGATGAAGATCGCAGATTAGGCTGGACCAGAGCCAGAGCCAGAGCCAGAGCCAGGACAAAGCCAAAGCCAGGACAAAGCCAGAACTAGCATTAGGACAAAGCCAGAACCAGAAAAAGGACAAAGCCAGAAATCGAATCAGTGTAAAACCACTACAGGGGAAGAGCCAGAACTGAAGCAGGAGAATCAGGACGTGTCCCTGGAAACAACAATCAAAGCCAGAAAAACAAACAGAGCTAGAACCAAAACACCACCACCGGAAGACCAGAGCCAGTGCCAAACCAGGCCAGTGCGAATCCTCAGGACCAGCCCGGCCCAAGACAGACCAGCAGAAACCAGTAAAGGCCTGTGGAACAGTTTGATGGGACTGCTGACAGGTAAACCTGCAGCCTCAGCTGGACCACAGAACACATTCATTCAGTTTCCTCTTCCTGTTTCAGGAATTACGAGTTTTGAGAGTTAAAAGGTTTTTTGGTCTGGAAATATTCTCTAACTCTCTAATCTAATTCCTTAAAATCAAGGTAATTAAGATGATTTGAGGCCCAATTTTCCAAAAGTCCAGATATTCTGTTTTTCATCTCATTGTTCTGTATTTATGAGGTTTGTTTAGATTGTATTTGACGTCCTAACACATTTTTAAAAAGTACAATTTCATTATTTTTTTTATAGTACACTTTTGAGATAATACTTATTTATAGTCTTTTGTATATTTGTATTTATAAAGCATCTGATCATCCAAAGACACATACAAGCTGTCCGCCATTTCTTCGTTGCATTGTGGGACAATAGTAACTTAGTAACGGTAATAACGGATCGTATGCAGTACACCTATGCAACCCAATATAAGGCACTGTACTGTATAAGGTTCTGTATTCGTACAAAGTTGACCCCAATGTGTGCCGTTTAACACAAAAGCTGTTTGAATATCTATTTTGTGTGCAGTTGGGACACCAAAGAGGTTGGTTTGGATCATTTGCTCCTAGAACTTGTGTGTATTACTTGGTGTATTAGTCGAGAACCAGTTTCGTGAGAACTGGGGGAGGGGCTGGTATCCATTTGGTTGAAGCTGCCGGCTTGTTTGTCAGTATTTCTGGTGTAACTTTGATCTAATCAGCAGCGAAAATGAACTAATGACAGCGGGAACGAGCAGAACTTTAAATTAGGACGAAACCTCCATGATGGATAAGTGGACAGGAAGCTTGTCTGCAGTCTTAAAGGAGCAGAACGGCCCCCCCCCCCGAAGGACATGTACATTTATCAGGCTGCTGTAGTGCCACCTATTGAAGAGACAGAGAGGGAGCTGAGCTGTGAGGGGCGAGGTCGACTGACAGAAAGCGACATCAGGTAGATCTGATTTTAATGGGAACTGCGAAAACTGTTCCAGTGCGTTGCCATAGCAACAGTGCACACATAGATCGGGAGGCATTTTTTTAAACACACACACACACACACACACACACTCACACACACACACACACACACACACACACACACACACACACACACACACACACACACACACACACACACACACACACTCAGAGTGACAGTGAGGTTAGCACAGGATTCCCTGCTATTCCAGTTTCTATGACAACTCACACCCCCCCTCTCTGTCTGTCTGTCTCTCCCCTTCCTTTTACTTTTCATGTTGCCATTTATGCTAATTAACAGTTAATTACAAAGCAGAAAAATACACAGTAATATAAGTTTCATACTTTGATGACATGTCTACTCATATGAATAAAACAACAAATATTGGCTGTAAAGATTGTACATATATGGAAAATGTAATCTAAACATATATGAAGAATTCAATACTGTTTAAGAAACTGCTTAATATTGTCGGCCAGTCATATGAACAGTCCATTGACTATGTTATGTTGTAGTAGCAGTACTGGCACTACAGCAACTATTGTAAAATAATTAACAGCGTAGTACTGCCTTAGGTTATAGTAAGATATTACTAGTACAGGTTGACATTTTAGTGACACAACAATGATCTGGTTGGTTACAGTTCTCTTCTTATAGCCTTATGTGTGTGTGTGTGTGTGTGTGTGTGTGTGTGTGTGTGTGTGTGTGTGTGTGTGTGTGAAGCTTTGTTCACAGTAAAAAACAGGAAATGATGTAACATCCTGAGGACATTAGAGAAGGTGGAGGTCAGTCTGAATATATCAGGTTTCAGCTTTAGAGGAAAACTCAGATTGTTCGTCTTCCTGTTGAAATCTGTCTCCTTGGTGACAGTGTGATAGATAGATTGATAGTTAGATTGATAGATAGATAGATAGATAGATAGATAGATAGACAGATAGATAGATAGATAGATAGATAGATAGATAGATAGATAGATAGATAGATAGATAGATAGATAGATAGATGATGTCAGCAGGCTTTCTGTCCGTCCGCTTGTCTCTTCGCAGGTTTGGACGAGCACACTGACATGAAGCGTCAATTTGCTGGTGTTGACTCGGCCTGGTGCAGCTGATCAAATATACTGGTTAAGTCCCGTTGTTCAGCTTTCTGCTGGCCATTGGGAATGGAATACAAACCCACAAAATAGATCCACTGTTTTCTGATTATTCCTAATTGATTTTTCAATATGGTATCTAGGGAGCTACTGCATGGTTGCGGAGGTGCCCTATGGTGCCAAGTTGCTGACATAGACTGAGGTTGTAATTATTATAATCAGGCATTTGCAGGTGATTGCAAACATCTATGGAGTGACATGAATAAGCAGCTGCCAGGATGGTTTCTATAGGGCGTGGAGTGGTTGCTAGGGTATAAATAGTTGGTTGCTAAGGCTTTGTTAAGGTGTTGGGGTGTTCACGGTTAATTGCCTGGTTGGTGGATTCTGTGCTTGCTGTAGTTGTTTTGGTGTTACAAGTTGACAGCTAAGATATTTGTTGTAGATGCAATGGAGTTACAAGGTGGTTGTGAAGGTTGTTATTGTTATTTTATTGGGCTTATTTGTGTTGTGATAACTGTAAACAACTGTGTGTATGTGTGTGTGTGTGTGTGTGTGTGTGTGTGTGTGTGTTAGCCACATGCCTCTGAGTCCGGCTGCTGACACCAAACATGATCGCCCGCGGCAACAGGCGGTTACGAACGGCAACCCAACAGGCTCTGCTGTTGCCAGGGACGATGATGAAGAGGACACGCCCCCTGGAAACAGCATTGTCGTCCGCATTGGCATCCCGGACCTGCAGCAAACAGTAACACACACACACACACACACACACACACACACACACACACACACACACACACACTGTATTTTAAACTCATGAACCAAATCTCAAGAGAAACAGAGGACAAAAGAATGAAATAATAATGAAGGAAGACAAATCCCTGTCTCTTTTTGTCCATGTCTCTGTTTCACTGTGCCTTCGTCTCTCTCTCTCTCTCTCTCTCTCTCTCTCTCTCTCTCTCTCCCTCGCTCTCTCCGTCTCTCTCTGTTCCCACCCCCATCAGAAGTGTTTGCGGTTGGACCCGGACTTGCCGGTGTGGACCAGTAAGCAGAGGGTTCTGGTCACGCTGACTCAGTCTCTGTCAGACGTGTTGAACTACGGCCTCTTCCAGCCAGCGTTTAACGGTCGAGCTGGAAAGTTTCTGGATGAGGAGCGTCTGCTTAAGGACTATCCTCTTCCTCCGATCACCCCTATCCCATACCTCGAAGTACGTCACCGAGTCTGCAGACTAAACTTACACAGGTCTTAGTTCAGCTCTGGCAGCTGAATGCAGACAACAATAACCTACCTTCCCAAAAATACGGCCTGGACCACAGCTTGGCCTGGTTTGGCCTTGTGAGAACTGTGGTTCAATCAGTCACAAATCCTGATCTTCATCTCAAATCACCAACCTCAAATAATTGTGAAGGAACTTTCATCAGCTTATCACTGCCATAATGCATATTAAAATCATTAATATGCTAACATATGTATTAACAATGTGTGCGATCATCTTTAGCATATTCAGTTCAATTCAAGGCAGTTTTCCATCTACTGTAAACCTGTTGATTTCTGGAGTGTAATTACACCTACATCCTCATGGGGCGCTAGAACGGACACATTTTCACATGTGAGGAGAGAATGATTGTGGCTCAAACCTCTGTTTTTTTCTGTGTCAACAGTTTCGTTATAAAAGGAGAGTTTACACACAGAGCTATGTGGATGACAAACAGCTGGCCAAGCTACACACTAAGGTCCACACACACACACTGTAACATCAATAACAATACACTAAGTAAATGAAGAATCTTTGATCGTTCACATGTTTGTTAGCTTACTTGAAATCCTTTCTTGTTTTTAACCAGTAACTTCAAGTTGTAGTAACTTCTAAGACAGAAATAGAACCTGTCACCTTGGTACTCAGTCATTGATTAGCAGCTATCAGTGTTGGCTATCACAGCCTGCTCAGCCTGGGGATGATGCTGCTGTCTGAGTTTGGGCTGTGAATAAATAAAGAATGTGATTGTTTCAGGCTAATCTGAAACGTTTCATGGAGCATGTTCATCAGAAGAACGTGGAGAAGGTTTCCAAATGGTTGGAAAAAGGTTTGGACCCAAACTTCCATGATTCGGACACTGGGGGTGAGAGCACATACAAGACACTACGCATCCATGACGTACCATGTGTCGCGTGGTGTGTTTAATGCGTGTTGTGTGTGTGTGTATGTGTGTTCTCAGAGTGTCCTCTGACTCTGGCGGTGCAGTTAGAAGAAAGCTGTGAGCTTATTAAAGTCATTCGCAGTGGAGGAGCTCACCTGGACTTTAGGACAAGAGACGGCATCACGGCTCTGCACCGTGCTGTCCTCTGCAGGAACAGCGCCGCCCTCTCTGTGAGAACAACACACTACAACATTTAATGATTGATGACCAGGTCCTCTAAAAGCTCCTCTCTTTGACCCTGAATCCTCTGTATGTTGTCATGGATCTCTGTCCTATAGTAACTATGACCTTTGACCCTGAACCCTCTATAGGTTATCATGGATCTCTATCCTATAGTAACATGACCCGTGACCCTGAATCCTCTGTATGTCGTCATGGATCTCTGTCCTAGAGTAACTTCTGGATGCCCTCTCACCCTTCTCTGTTGCTCTGGTCCCCAGACCCTGCTGGACCTTGGAGCGTCTCCAGACTACAAAGACAGCAGAGGTTTGACTCCTCTCTACCACTCTGCCATGGTGGGCGGCGCCCCCTACTGCTGTGAGCTGCTGCTGCAGGATCATGCCACCATAGGTACACAGCAGCACAAACAAGGAAGCCTGCAAGGCTGTGGAATTAACTCACTTTGAGATAATGTGATAATATTGCAGTATTTATGAAATAATAAAGGATCAGAGGATTAAAATGTACTCACATCAAATATTCACACCAGACGAGGATTATTATGACCAACTATCAGAATCGCAGGCAGGTCGGACAAGTTTCAAGTTAACCTTTACATTTCAAGTTAATTGTAACAAGTGAGCTCTGAGACTCAACATAAATCAAAGATCAAATCCTTGCTGCTACAAATAAAACAGTGTTAAAATTCACACAAAAATGGCCTGTACATTGTGATTGTCCAAAGTGCAAGCACAAGTACTTTTCCATAAAGTATACTACCTAAAGTGTCGGTACAGTACTACCAGGTTATAAATCCAAAAGGTCAAAGGTCAGCAGAGTCAAAGGTGTAAACATGACGTGGGATTGGCTGTTTGCTGTGTGTGTGTAGCCGATAACATCATTAACGTCATTAAACATAACGATTATTTCCATTCTTCCTTCTGTCTTGTTTCTGTTGTGAGAAACTCTTTCATTGAAAATCTTGTTGTCATGGTAACAGGGATGACTGACGAGAATGGGTGGCAGGAAATCCACCAGGTGAGAGAGAGACACACACACACACACACACACACACACACACACAAATGACTGGGATAGCAAGTTCACGCTACGTATAATTACGATGTTTGTGTGCGGTGTGTGTGTGTAGGCATGTCGCTATGGCAACGTGCAGCACTTGGAGCACCTGCTGTTCTACGGAGCTGACATGAGTTCCCAGAATGCATCAGGAAACACTGCACTGCACCTCTGCGCTCTTTACAACCAGGTAACACACACACACACACACACACACACACACACACACACACACACACACAATCAAAACCACACACTGACAAAATACACAGAAATCTATATACAGCGTATATAGATACAAAATGCACCATCATTTCTAATCCGTTTCTCATTTATTAAAGGACAAAATGTTTCCCTGTAATTAATTTACTTTATGTTGATCTGAAATCAGCCCGTTTTTCTTGATAAGTGGGATCTCACAATGTGTTATTATTTATGCTCTTAGCTGTTGGTTTTGGAAGGAAATGCGCTTACGATTTCTTGTGACCTGAAGTTCTTTTATCTACCTTTGTTGAACGCACTTATTGGAAGTCGCTTTGGATAAAAGCGTCTGCTAAATGACCGTAATGTAATGTAATGTATTTTGCAGGACAGCTGTGCCAGAGTGCTGCTGTTCAGAGGAGCCAACAAGGACATTAAGAACTACAACAACCAGACAGCGTTTCAGGTAGACAACCACACAAACGTCCACACGCAAACATCTTGACCCCATGCAACAAATCTCACAATGTGTGTGCGTTTGTGTGTGTGTGTGTGTGTGTGTGTATGTGTGTGTAGGTGGCAATCATTGCTGGGAACTTTGAACTGGCAGAAATCATCAAAATACACAAAACATCAGACGTTGGTGAGTGTTGCATGTTTGCATCTTCTGTTGTACATCACATGGACGATGTAACTCTGACAGCCAGTGTATTGGAATTATAATTTGGTTATGTTTGTTTATTTTTGAAGTCAACTTCCTGTTAAGTTGACAATGAGTTTGAAAGATAAGAAACCCTATCTCAGTGCAAAGGACGTGAAAGTGGAGTCCATCGCTGTAGAAATGAATTAGTTCAGTTAGACGTAGAAGTTGTGAACGTTGTATAAATGGTATGGTTGCTTGTGCTCACATTTAGCATCATAACTGCTAGAATTTAACTCTGTACGTGTTTGTGTGTGTGTGTGTGTGTGTAAATGTGTGTATTCATGCACAAGTAGTCCCTTTCAGAGAAACTCCATCCTTCACCAAGCGCCGCAGAGTGGGTGGGGCCAGGATGCCAGCTGGCAACGGCCTGTCTTCTCCGCGCTCTCTGATTCGTTCAGCAAGCGACAACGCACTGGAAAGCCCAGCCTCCTCCCCTGGCCCCTCCCTCCAGAGTTTGGAGACGCATCACGATACACATACACACTCGCTACGGCGACACACACGCCGGCTCAGGTACAATTGGACCTGTCTCTCCCTGACCTGTCACTTCCTGACCTGTCACTCCCTCACCTGTGACTCCCTCACCTGTCTCTCCCTGATCTGTCACTCCCTCACCTCTCTTTCCATCACCTGTGTCTCCCTGACCTGTCTCTCTCACTGACCTGTCTCTCTCCCTCACCTGTCTCACTCCCTGACCTGTCTCTCTCACTGACCTATCACTCTAACTGACCTGTCTCTCTCTTTCTCTCTCTCTCTCTCTCTCTCTCTCTCTCTCTCTCTCTCTCTCTCTCTCTCCCTGGTCTCTCTGTCTCTTCCTGCAGCCCGAGCGGTGGAGGTCACACAGAGTTGAGCCCTCCCTCTTCCCCTCCCCTCACACCCCAGATGAGGAAGAGGAGGCTGTACAGCGCTGTGCCTGGACGCACCTTCATAGCCACGCGCTCCCACGTTCCACAGGGGACCGGAGAAATCCAGCTGCACCGAGGAGAGAGGGTCAAAGGTCAGACATGACACACACTCAGGTCAAAGACAGAGAGACCACAGTTAGTGTGGTTAGTAGGTGTCTGTTCTGGTGTACGCAGTGTTTAGTGGTTGCTATGGTGACAAGAATTATTGCAGGAATATTGTTGCTTTTAGGTGTTAAAGAAGGGCTGATGCTAGGGGGTTGCTAGGGAATTCTGGTTGGTTACTAAGACTCAGCAGGTAAAGTTAACCAATATTTATGTTTGAGGTTTTAAAATGCTGCATATGATTTATACTGTATTGACTGCTATCTATTATAATGAATATGAGGACGACTTTGTTTGAAAACTGCAGGAGCTCTGCTGTGGGTTTCATACTCGTTGCAGGTGCAGATGTTCCACCGCTGGCTGAGGCTGCATAGGTTTCGCTGGTAGCATTGGGACTAGCAGCAGCATTAGTATGCAGCTGGTAATCAGGCAGCTCCTCTACTACACTGTACCTCTTCTCCAGCTGATGCTACTGCTTGCTAGTTCTGGTTTTCTGATTGACCCTGAAACAGGGTTCACAGCCACAGAGACTGAGCTGTGTGTGAGTGAGGTGAATGGATGTATACATGTGTTGTGGCTCTGCAGTGCTTTCTATTGGTGAAGGAGGATTCTGGGAAGGAAATGTTAAAGGAAGAACGGGCTGGTTTCCTGCTGACTGTGTGGAGGAAGTCCAGATGAGACAGTACGACCCAAGGCTGGGTAAGTATTCATACACACAAGATGCAGCATATGTACACACATACCAGAAACATTGATATAAAATCTGATGTGTACAAGTGGTTATACTGCAGTATACATCATAATCTGGAGTATATAATGTATAATACAAAGTGCTGTACAGTATGTGGCCATGTTTGTTTCAGAGACCAGGGAGGATCGCACCAAGAGACTGTTTAGACATTACACTGTTGGTTCCTATGACAACTACACCTCCTACAGGTAATAAGGCCAAACTACACCTCCCACAGGATTGTCTGAAGAGTCTCACACTTCAGCCATGTGACCTTAGTGACTGTTACTTCAACTTCACTTAGCACGTGAAAATTTCTGAAAGCCTTGTTACTGTCATGTGTGTTCGTCAGTGATTACGTCATCGAGGAGAAGGCGGCTGTGCTGCAGAAGAGGGAGAGTGAAGGATTCGGCTTCGTCCTCAGAGGAGCTAAAGGTAGAAGCGGTGAAGAGGATGGAGGGAGCATTGGTGGTGTTTGTGGGTGTAAAGGAGACAAAGAGAAGAAATGTAATGAGGTCTTCCATTCTTCTCTTCCCTTAAATTGTTCCTCTCTCTCTGTGTCCTTCAAGCGGAGACGCCCATCGAGGAATTTGCTCCCACCCCAGCTTTTCCCGCTCTACAATACCTGGAATCAGTCGATCAGGGGGGTGTGGCCTGGAGGGCAGGTCTACGGACCGGAGATTTCCTCATAGAGGTAACAACAGCCTTCCTCGTCATTATATTTATTTTATTTTTCATAAAATAAATGAATTACACACCTGTCTGTCTTCCTGCCCGTCTCTCTGTCCAGGTGAATGGCACTGACGTAGTGAAGGTTGGACACAGGCAGGTGGTGTCTCTGATCAGACAGGGAGGAAGTCAGCTGCTGATGAAGGTTGTATCAGTTTCTCGAAAATCTGATGCCAACCTTATCAGGAAAAAGGGTACAACTGTCTACCTGTGTGTCTGCCTACCTGTGTTTGTGTCCTGATGACTTAGTGATCCACTGATACATTATCTAGCGCCTCCAGCAACCTTCTTACCCTCACGGAACGTAGTTTGGTAATATTAGAGTGTGTATAGCTGAGCCTGATTGGCTGAGTTTGACAAGTCCAAAGTTGGCCCAGTGGATTCAGGAAACAATGTGGCCTTTATTCTGACTATTGTTCCACAAACTTATTTTCCACTGTTTTGCGTATTTGTGTGTGGTTCATGTTGGTGCATTGCAGTTAATTGGGATTGGGATCAGCTTGCAACATCATGCAGATAAATCTATTTTCTGTTAGTATATAGTCATAAGTATGCTCATATTTTTGCACACCTTAAAATACTACACTATGTACAGCAAATTAGCGCACAGAACACACTGCATAGTATAAGTGTGTAGAATGCATTTGAACACAAACTGTGTGATTGGCTCTCGTCTTGTAGCTCCACCCCCTCCCAAACGAGCTCCCAGCACATCATTGACTCTCCGTTCCAAGTCCATGACAGCTGACCTGGAGGAGATAGGTACGCACACGCACACGCACACGCACTCGAACACGCACACGTATACACACACACACACACAGTAACACAAGTTCAGCTGATCTATAGGAGTGCTTGTTGTTGACCTTTGCTCTTTCTGCAGCCAGGAGGAGACGATATGGTGAGTCACATGGCTGCTATGGTGGGAGTTGGATGTGGTGGTCTATGTCATTGTCGTTGTTGTTGTTGGGATGCCACACTGATGATAGCTGTTGTGATTTGTAGGTGTTGTGATGTCACAGTCATGTTGTGGTTTTTATGTTTATATCAAGTGATATTCTGACGTCGCAACACTTTTTTCTTCCTTTTATCACAGTCATTCTTGATAGTGTTAAAGTGATGATGTTAGGTTGTGTTCCATTATGTCGCTTACTCTTTATTCTGTTCATCCCTCCAGAGAAACTGGATGAGATGCTGGTAGGAGGTCCACAGGAAGTAGTTCTTAGGACACGTCCACCAGATGTCGACTTCAGGGCGGCGACGGTCAAACAGAGACCAACAAGTCGACGAATCACACAAGCTGAGATAAATGTAAGAATGCAAACTTACTTAAGAATAAAAAGTTTGATGTCACAGTCTGACTGGAGTTTGTCAGGCTTTAATGACACATGTCTGTGTGTGTAGTCCCTGTTTGAGCGACAGGGTCTGGTTCCCCCCTCAACCTCAGAAAAGAGCACCATGGCTTTACCAAGAGGAATGTCCAGGACCAAGAGCTTTGGTGAGAAACACAGAAAGATGGACAGAGAGAGAGACAGGGAGACAGACAGACACAGACAGCTCAGTTCAATTCCGCGTTGGTTGCGTACAGTTTCATTGTATGTGTTTGTTTACATCTCCATGGTAACAATGGCAGGAACACCAGAGGATGACCGGATCACGGCTCTGATCAGTGAAAATCGGTTTCCACGGAGTTCCTCGCTGACGGACAGCTTCATCCCACCTCCTCCTCAGATGGCCCCACCACCTCCACCCTCTGCCTCCTCTACCTCATCGCTCTTCCTCCTTGACTCCGGGCCACCTCCCTCCTTCCTCCCCCCACCCCCACCGTCTAGAGGGGAGGGGCTCAACCGGTCCAGCTTCAAACCGGGGGCAGAGCCACGACTGCAAGAACTCTCTGATTCGCCAACAAGAAGCCACGCCCACGCAGAGCGACAGAGGAAAGCGAGGTCCATGATCATCCTGCAGGATTCCCCGCCCACGCTGCTGCCCGATGCTCATACCACCACGCACACACTGCACGCAGCCGCACACACATCCACTCTCTCTCTCCACAGCACAAGCCCCGTCCTAGGACACTCACCACTGTCACGTCGTCGGGGACGACCAATAGAAAATCCATATGCTAACGTGGGTCAGCAGGCTCCACCCACGAAACCCCAGAGGAGGAAGTCACCTCTGCTGAAACAACTTCCTGTTGAGGAGCAGGGTTAGCAGTCTGATTCATGATCCATGCTCATAGTTTTAATCAGCCTCAGCTGTATAATGACTGCATAGAATGCTAACAGACTAGCATTTCATCTCAGTGTCTCAGTCTGTTCCATTTCACTGCCAATATCAAATACAGTTAGCTTTAGATCAAACTGGATTCACAGCTGATCCAGAAGTTAGTTGGCTTTGATAGGCAGAGACATACCTACCTGAATATATATATATATGCTGCAGCTCTTTGTCAAAATATTGAATGGGAAAATGTTGAGGTTGCATTGTAATGTTGGTTTGGGCTAACTGTGAAGATGCTAACATGCATGCTAAGATCTTACGTTTTACAGCTGAGGCTGAGAACCTGTTTTACGCTGAGTCTCTTTCCATCTTTTTAACCTCACATCTTTCATTTTCTTACAGGACTTGGAATCAAAGATCATGATCCATCCAAACCAGAAGGGGGCGGCGCCAGCAGTCCCAGCAGGGCAGAGCTGTACCAGCAGCAGGTCCTTTCGGAGCGCGCTCGGGTACAGGGCCGGCGCTCCTCTCTCTTCCTGTCTGTAGAGGGAGCTGGATCAGAACACCAGGCTCCGCTTCTCCTCACTCAGAGCCATTCTATGGACGACCTCGGGGAGCTGCCTCCCCCTGCCCCTGTCCTGTCACCCTCACCGACGCCTCACACCTTCCTCCACCCACTGACAGGGAAACCTCTTGGTAAGTCTGACCTGTGACCTCTGACCTCAGCATATACTGTCACAATCTTACATCATTTCCTGTAGGGCCTAAAATGTGGCCCAGTCTGGTCTGATTTGATTTAGTCTGCGCTGGCCTGGTCTAGCCAGCTCACCAAACTTAAATTTTAGTAGTCGATACCAACCAGTGACAATTCTTGATCCAAACTTGATACCACGATAAGATCAGTCATTCATTATTACAATAAAATCTATCTAAAACTGTCCTGTTTACTTGTTTCTATTCATTGTCTCATCAGACCCCTCCTCTCCGCTCGCCCTGGCACTTGCTGCTCGAGAACGAGCACTTACTGCCCGCACGCCCAGCCCTGAGCCTCGAGCCAAACACTCCTCTGCTTCTGCCACCCCCACTCTCACCCCAGCTGCCAGCCCAGATGGCCGTCAAAGGCGCACACCCATCGCCACCCCGCAGAGCAGCCCAGAGCCACGATCAAAGCGCACCACCCCTCAGACCAGCCCTGAGCAGCGCACCAAGCGCACCACTCCACAGACCAGCCCTGAGCTGAGGCATAAACGGATAACCCCGCCCCTTTTCCCAGACGGACAGGTGGAACGTCCAGAAACGGAAGGAGGAGTGACATCACCGGCTGGCCCCTCCCCGGAACGCTGGAGACCTACACCCTTGCCAGCCCTGGCCAATGAAAGCCACGCTGCTCTGATTGACAGGCGCAGGAGTCTTACAGTTGGCAGTTCAGAAGAAGAAGGCGGGGCTTATACAGTGACTCTTCCACCTGCATTACTATCATCCAGCGATGAAGAGACGAGGGAGGAACTTCGCAGAATTGGCCTGGTGACTCCGCCTCCTGGGTTTTCCTGTTCCACTGCGCCCCCTCCTCCCTCTTCCCTCACCTTGACCTCACGGCGAGGAGGGGAAGGAGGTGGGGGAGAGAGCGGGCCTGACCCGCTGGGGAGACGAGCAGATGAGGAAGAGGGTGGTGATGAGCTGGCCCGTGACAGCTCTTCGTCTCCCAGCTCGCTTCCACCATCCATTACCCTGGCCTCACCTCCTGACCCTTCTTCCCCCTCCTCCCCACCTGCAACTCACCCGTCCCCCTCCTCCACTACCTCCACTACCTCCCCATCCCCCATCAAGCCCCGCCTACGCTCCCCAATTGGCCGGGGTCGCACAGCGCTCCGGGATCCGCTGCTGAAGCAGTCGTCAGACAGTGAGCTCCTCCCGTCTTTTGCATCTGCCTCCCCCTCCTCCCCACTCTCCTCCTCCCCCACTGGCTGTGGTCGCCAGCCGCGCTATCTGTTCCAGAGGCGGTCCAAGCTGTGGGGTGGTGGGGATGACCGTGGCGAGGAAAGGCGAGGCATCAGTCCAGACGAAGGGCGTCCAGCAGCTCTGGGATCTCAGGGGGTGGGGTCAGCTGTGGAATTGACCAGCCGCTCGGCGTCAGCTCTGGAGCTGAGCGGCAGGGCGGGGTCCGGACTGGATCTGGCCAATCGACTGCAGCTGCTCAATAAAGATAGTCACTCTCTGGGGGAGGAGCCAAGTCCCCTCGACCCCGGGCGGAGGTCACCAGTAGGAGGCGCAAGGTACGGCCAGTTATACCGTAAATACTCGAGTACTTCTGACTGATACTGGTACAGTGTGTGTGTGAGTGCGTGCGTGCGTGCGTCCGTCCGTGCGTGCGTGCGTGCGTGTGTGTGTTGTAACAGTGTTCTCTGTGTTGTTGCAGATGTGTGGACAGTGGCGAGAGTAAATCGTAGGTTTTAATCTCCTGGTAAACATTTCTCGTTATTGCTAATAAATGAGAGCAGCTGGTTTTGTTAGTAAACAGCTCTTAACTAAAAATCTTTAACTATAACTAACTACTGACAACTAGCAGCTTGTTTATACAATTTTTTAACTTCAAAAGAGGCTGCACTATTACGAAATGGTTTAATCCTCATCAAACTGTGGTTTGCTGATGCTAGCATGCTAAATACAGCGCAACATGCTAATATTGTTACAACCTTTAATATGCTAACATATTAATATGATTTATTAACATGCATACAGCTACTGTTATTACACAAATTACATAACATGCCAGCATTATGTTACATTATCTTGTGTTCGGATTAGATTAAACGCTCAGCAAAGACAGATTGGAGTTTGTTATATTATATTGTTGTTATGTTGCTGGTATTTAATCAAGATCCCGAGATCATTGGGGTTCTTGTGGGGACCACAGTGGACTACTGGACAAATTGATAGATGTCTCTGTCTGTTTGGCCATGATGCTAACTAGGCTCAAAACTTCACACAAATGCATTTCTAATGTTGTCTGTTGGTATCGACGATGTCACTGAACACATGTTCGGTGTGTTGCAGGTTATTCTCCAGTCTAGGTGAACTTCACACTATCTCCCAGCGAGGATTTGGTGCCAGTTACACTGTACGACCAGGAAGTCGGTACCCTGTCACCCGTCGAAGCCCCTCCCCTTCTCCTTCCCCTTCTGATAGATCAGTAGGGTTAGGCTCCTCCCCCTCCCCCTGCTCGGAAAGGCCTGATCTGAGCTCAGGGCGTGGCCTAACCATCCTGAAGTCATCTAGTCTTAGTCTCCCTTCAGAACCAAAGGAAGTTCGCTTCGTGATGCGAAGTGCCAGCGCTCGAACCCGATCCCGTTCTCCCTCACCATCACCCCATGCCTCGCCATGCCCCTCCCCAGTTCTCAGTGCCCCCCTGCTGGCCCTTCGGCCCTGGAGGCAGAGGCCCCTCAACCTGTGGAACAAATATGACGTGGGCGACTGGCTGGAGAGCGTGGGATTGGCCGAACACCGCCAGCGCTTCCAGGACCACGAAATCGAAGGCTCCCACCTGCCAGCTCTCACCAAGGAGGACTACGTGGAGCTAGGTGTCACCAGACTTGGACATCGCATCAACATAGAGCGGGCACTCCGACAGCTGCTGGACGGTTCCACTTGACCCTTCACCTCTGACTGCTGACCTCTAGGAATCGTAAACTGTGACCTCATGGGGTTGGCGGTCTCCTCCAGTAGGTTTATCTTTGAAGTAACTGGATATTTTAAATTGATAGTCAGATGATTTTACAAAATCTTATGATTTTCTGTGAAATTACGTCTTAACTCTGCCCCCTTGATGTTGTTCCTTTCTAAGTTGTGTCATTGTGTAGATTTTTGTACTTCTTTTCAGCTCTGTAGGTCTTTGAATGGACCCTTACAGGTCCATGAACACACGTTAAAGCCTCTAAAAGCTCCTCTACCTGAGGTCAAAGTTTAGTTACATACCAAATTTGTTCACCGTTGCCTCACAAAGTGTTGTCCTTTGATCTTTGACCCTGAACCCTCTGTATGTTGTCATGGATCTCTATCCTATAGTTACTATGACCTTTGACCCTAAACCCTCTGTATGTTGTCATGGATCTCTATCCTATAGTAACTTCCTGGTGCCTTCTCTTATCAGTCAGCAACTCGTATGATGTAAGTGAATGTTGAGATAGAAGTGCATGCAGGGCGTTGTGAGGACAAAGAGTAGAAGAAGAACATAGATGTGAACCTAGATATGACTAGTTAGCGTCATCATAGCACAACACAGTTCTATTAGTTAATCCAGGAGATACATTTAGCTTGTATTGTGGAGGGAAGAACTTCTATCTTTGAGCTATAGAAGAAGAAACAAAATGGATCTGTAGCCATGACCTGGTTTGGATGGATGTATCCATGATTTGATGCATATAGAGGAGCTTTTAGAGGCTTTAACACATGTTCTTGGATCCATAAGGGTCCATTCAAATACCTACAGACCTGGAAGAGAAGTACATCTATCTACATAATGACACAACTTACAGAGGAACAAACACTGAGACATCAGATCCTTACATTTTGAAAGAAATCACTGAAGTATCACTTTTTACCAACACAGAGCCCAGCTTCATCTGAGCCACATCACTCAACATTTCAGCTCTTTGATCAACAAAGATCAACAAAGGCCGGCAGCACTTTGACCTCTGAGTTCATTTGAGATTTAATGATGTGAAGTCAAGTTTCTTGGTATAGCTCAATATCACACAGAATGGTGGAAATTCATAAAGCACAGATTTAACGCATTCTTAACACAAACACGGGAACTGGCCTCTTTGCAGTGGCTCAGCTGTCATTGGGTCTCACCCCTCACAACATCGAGTCGTTTACATATGTGAGACCAGGGCACTAATTAACATAAGGGAAGCTGTATGAATGAGCTGATGAGCGCATATTTAGCATGTTGCTGTGTGGTTACTGTAATTTATTACATGAGTTATCTCCAATGTCTCAAAGATAAAATAACGCTGGAAAATCAAATGAATACTTCACTTGCGGCTGCTGCATAGCTCCCTTTGCTCCACTACTTGACTTTGGACCCTTATACGTCTCCACACTTCGTCTCTTGTATCCAGTGGCGGGCCATCAGGGCCAGCAAGGCCTTCTCTGCTGGCCTAAACATCATCAGAATATAAATTTAATTTTGATTTATTTTTTCCCCAACTATGTATGAAATATTCCCCGTAGTCTATTCTCTTAATTTCATAGCTTCCGTCTTGGTTGCGCTGCTTCCAGCCTCACAACGAGAGTTGGAGGGAGCTGGGCTTTGTGTTAGAGCTTTTATCCATTCATATTTCAGCCTTAATGTGTTGCCAGGGTCCATGAAATCTGCCCTTAGGCCTTCAGAATCAACTTTGCGGGCGCCTGTAGTTTAAAGTGAACGCAAGCGAAACTGTGGCGTTAACCAATCAGATTTCGAGTTGGCTACTACGGGCCCTTTGGCAGGCGTAGGAAAACGTCAGCACATGGATGTCCTCTTTTTCGAAAAATGGACATCTCTGGAGCCTAGGTGTGAAATGCACGGCCGGCCACTGCTTGTATCCTCTTACACTTCTTCATCAATTATTGCCTTGTGCTGTCACTTTCCTTTTGGTATAGCCGTAACTTCTCCTCTCATTAAATGTTAAATAAATTACTTCTTTATCGACTTGCCTCAAAATCCACCCCGAATCAGGGTAAAAAGCAGTTTGGGATATTTGAGTTTTTCAATTTCAAATTGCGCAAAATGCAGGTAAACGGGATCTATCTAAACCGCGCTATAGATTCAACTTAATGAGTTAAATGAATCTGGACTCAGACCTGCTGTCGGTCTGATCAGGTGAAGCTGATCAAAGAGCTGATCGATTATCTCAGTGAAACGGGTTCACTTTCTCGTCAGCTGGACTGGATCCATTTTCACATCATTCCGGTTTTACAAATATCACTCATGAAAGATTTGTGTTTAAGTTCACGACTCATTTAGAATTTACAAATAAGTAATAATAATGTGTTGGTGGTGATGTAATGAGTTTATAATAGTTTGGAAATGGCTTTGAGTTCCTTATGATTTGACATTGAGCTGAATTTCCAGCTCCTTTTGGAATTCGTGATGATTTGTCAATGAGTGTGACGTGTGTTTCAGGGAGTGCTCAGATCGGATAACCTCTCCGGTTTCTAACCTGCGATATTGAGGGCTCACTGTAGATGGTGCTATCTCTCTAAAGCCATCTGTACAGAAAACACCTTCCTCCTCCATTACTCTGACTCCGTTAAACCTGAACTCTCACCTCTATTTGTAAGCAAGCCCCAACATTCCTGCGTTAAGATACATACGTGTCCTGCATTCCCTCCTGCCAGACATGGGATTTCTTCTGGAAAAGATCTTTTCCAGAGGTTTTAATGAACCGTATGTGTATACTGTATGTCCTCAAACAAAATGCTGGTGAATAAGTGCTTGGACATGTCGGAAATCTTCTCATTAGAGGACTCGTTATAAGACAGAAGACTCATGCTAAGACAGGGAGGACATCATTTGTAATAAGACAGATGACTCTTTAGAAGTTGGAGGGCACTGTAGATGACCAAGGACTCACTGTAAGACAGGGGCTTGGTAGAGGACAGGGAAATCAATGTAAGTCAGGGCTTGGTAGGGGACAGAGGACTCAATGTAAGACAGGCTTGGTAGAGGACAGAGGACTCACTGTAAGACAGGGTCTTGGCAGAAGACAGTTTTTGGTGAAAGTTCCCTAGAATTCCCACTGTTCCATTCCGTGTGCTGAGCTCGGCTAGACATGCAGAACAGGAGAATTTCTCTAAATTCTGGAGTGTTCCATTAATTGGATGTGACATTTTCAGCGTTTGCTCAAGTCCATGACGTGCTGATGTGTTTAACTTCTTCCTCTGAAGCACAAAAACTTTATTGTCTTTTTATTACAAAAGTACATTTATCCTTAATGCTTAACTTTTTCGCAAGCTAGCCAACAGATGAATAAGAGTTTATGTTGTCTTTCAGAAAATACTAACAATTATATTTACGAGATTAGTATCATAGATTCTATTCTGTATGACCGTAGATTCAAACATGCCTTAGCACATATAGTTTATTGTGCAGACGAAGTCGCTCTGATTATTAAGTGTTTATGCAGACAGTATCAGCAAACACACACAGCGCCCCCTGCTGGCCATTTGGTGGTAAGCCAGCTTCCAATCACGTTGAGCCAATCAGTTGGCAGCAGTCAGAAACTTCCAGAGACTGCAGGCTGCAGGCTCATTAAGTAACAGATGGTATTGTATTTATTTATTTATCAACAATAAAATCGAAATCTGATATATTAACGAAACAATTTTATTCATGTTGAGTGTATTCAATCTAAAATAAATGAGCTGCTTCAGTTATCATTTTCAGAAACCCTGTGTTAGCATACCAACATGCTAATTATCATCAAATACTAGCTGTGTCCCAAAAACATACTACAATACAATATAATATAACCTGTGAACGAGTGTAAATAGTGTTATGAATTATGCTGGTAGTTACTACTATGAAATAAACGGAAATAGATTTATGTGTATGATGGATTGACAGTTGATAACATTGGCTTGCTGATGTTGTTAATGTTAATTAACCCTGCTAAAATCTTCTACAAAACAGTTGGACTAGTGAGTAAAAAAGCCGTCAGAATTACTGTTTAGTGGACATTTGGGACACAGCTTCTAATTTTATCACGCTAACTGTAAACATGTAAAGATGCTAACAGGAGCAAGTTAGCAGTAACATTTTAGAAAGGGAAATGAGAACAATTTTCGTATGAGTCAAATGTTATGGAGTTTAAGCAGCTCTTACTGTTTGTATCAATGGAGCAGATATGAAAGTTTTATTTGTATACATCTTAAAGTTTAACAGGTTTAATTCATGTTATGTTATTATTTGTTTATTTCATACCTTGGCTGAGTAGCCTGGGTAATTAAATAAGTATGAGTTCTGGTGTGCTGACAATCTAATGTTACATGTTAACATGGTAATAGATTCTGTTTTGACGTATCTTATAATGAACTAAATGTTAGAAATTATACAGTTTGACCTGCTGGTGGTGCTGTGTGACAAATCACTCACAAATGAAATCAGTCATTACAATTCATGAACATTGTGTTCACATGCTAAAACTTGTCATGTTACGTTGGCATGTTAACATGCTCACAGTTTGCAAACACTGTTACCTTTAGCATGCACATGCAAAGATTACCATGTTAGCCTATAGCCGATAGCATGCTCATGTAACATGCTAACATTAGCATCAACAAGCTAAGTTAGCATCCCCTAAGGCTTATAAATGTCTGAAGCTAATTTTATTAGAATCCATTCAATATTTGTTGGGATGTTTAATTGGATCAGTAGAGTGACGATGCGGAAGACCCGTAATTGACTTGTGGAAATCTGCCCTGCCACCTTGTTACCATGTCGCTTTTTATCGCCTAGTTGATGACAAATCTCTTCGGTGTGAGTGGTGGCAAACAGCTTTAGCATGACTGATGGTGAAGTCACAGCAGGCTGACATGTGATTGGCTCTCAACAACGAATTAAATCCTCCGCCTGAAAAAGAGAAAACGCTCACAAGAAGCCAGGAGCCAAAATGGCCACTGCGCTGTCTTGGACAAACAATGCCTTCACCATGGTAACGTCTCAGCCTTCTCCCGATTGGCAGAGAGGTTGCTGTGTGTTGAGTTATTCTGGTTGATTCCAGTTTTTACAGAGTGTTTGTGGTTTTTGGGTGAGAGTTTGTGTCGCTTTTCTTCCTTTTTCTAAAACAAAATTGACGAAAAACTGAAACTACAATGAAAATTTATAATAAACATTTACAACAAACTGATAGTGTGAGCTTCACTTATACACACACACAAACAGATGCTAAATAAAACCCTGATGAAACAAAGTCATTCAAACACCCCGACCCCCCCCCCCACACACACACGCACACACATTCCTCTTTGTCTCAGATAGAAACTATAAAAGGTTTTAGTTTTGTTTCTTCATTCACTTTGAATACAACAGAAACTTTGCTTTTGACCTATCATTGTTATTTAAAAGTCACCATTCTGCACATGTGGTTACACCAAATTACTATTTGAACTTTGCACAAAAATAAAAACATAACATAAAAATCCTTGTTATATTCTGCACATTCAGATTTATAGATGTTTTCAAAGTTCTGTTTTGAGCTTCTGTGTGTTTTATTACAAATCTATCTTTTTTTTCAACACTCTTTCCACCAGGGGGCGTGGCTAAGCCCACCGTGAATCAAAGACTACACTTAAAGCCCTGCCCCCACAATGAGTGAGCAAAGACCCTGCTGACGACGCTGACCTAGAAAAGAGAAAGTGAAAATCAAAAATTATAGCTGATGCAAAGCTGCCTGGAGTACAGAGGATATATAAATCTGCGTGTCCATTTCTGATCGATTGTAGCCTAACACAGGCTTTCTCTGCTTCAGAAAACATCTACATTAGTGTGTGTCATCTAAAGCGGCACTGTCTTGAGAAACGTGTGTTTGTGTTCAGCTGTACCACTCACACATGAACCTGAACATGTCTTGGGGAAGTCAAACACTGATAAAACTGAATTCATACAACTCCGATTGGCTGCTGACCTCTGTCCTCGTGCTGTCGGGCGTTCACTCCTCCCTGCTCTCCTATTGGCTAACATGCCTTTGTTCTGCTGCTTTATGATGACTGGAGCCGCAGGATCCACACCACCTCACTGATCTCACCAAGAACAGGTACAATAACTTTCTATGTGTGTTTTCATTTGGCAAACAGGCTGCAGTCCTCTCTTATTTTTGCCTATTTGATGTTTTGTTTTATTGTGGTTCTACAAAAGATGGACATTAGATTCAGATTCATTCCGAATGGTGGCTCAGTCTTCCTGCGTCAGCCTGGTGTGTCAGGGTTCAGTTCTGGTTCTTGGTTCTGATTCTGAGCTTGTTTGTGTGGTCTACTGTCTAGTGCTCGCATGTGAGAGCATGTGTGGGTGATGGCTGGGTTTGTGAGGTTTTGCACCTACAGCCCTCTGTGAGCCATGTATACTTTGTGTGCCAAGTGTCTTTGTCTCCTCTGGCAGCTCCTTCCTGTTAGTAAAACAACAACACAGTAGATTTAAAAAGATAACAAAAGCACAAAAACAATGATAAATATAATGCAGAGCAATAAGTTAAAGATATTTAAGAACCACAAACATAAATATCAGAACCTATATTGGCAATGAATGAAGTTGGCAATGTTGTGGCTTCCAGTTGCAGCCATTGGCCCTCTGTGTCATGGGGTACCTCTTTCTACTCCACTAGTTTGTTTGTGTCCTTGTTAGTGTTATGAATAAATGCAAACAGTGGACAATAATATCACAGCACTGAGTTTAATGTGCATGTAAACCAAAAGAGTGAGTCAAAATATTCCACCTGTCTGTTTCTTTTGTTTCACATAATATAGAAAACATTAATCATTAATCATGAAAATGTTGCATGTGTGGCTTCAAACGACCTCAGTGTAACAATAACTGTGATGACGTCATCAGGGCGGGTTTTAGTGTGGAGGGGGCGGGGAAGTAGAATGGTATAAGCCGATGTGCTGCCACGTAGCCACTTTCTATTTTCACTTGTCGCTTTTCACTTGAAAATAAGAACTTGACTCCACGTCGCTGCGACACAGACTCTCCCAGAGGTGAGACACTTCTTCTTTTTCTTCCGTATAGGTAAGGTGCTCTGAGGCTGAACTGACAGACAGAAGTTGTGTTTCTTCCAGTGTTTTCAACAGGAATGCAGCCTTTACAGGGCTTAACAGTCACACACACACCCTAAGACAGCAAAGTCTAGCTCTGAGAACTGAATCACACCCAGAGACTTTCACTTTCACTTTCATGCTGAACAACCATTAGTATACAAAATCACTTGGCTTTACTTCTTTATAATCTGAGCATATGCTGTCTGATGAAGACGATGTGTATGACTGAGCAAAGGAGCGAGTTCAACAATTTAAAAACGTCTTGAAATAGATTTGGTGTGACTTGGCCAGTGTTAAGGTCCAAAGAGGAAGTTATGCAACATTAACCACAACATGATGTTGAATGTTGAACTGTTTGTTTCCAGGACAAAATGTCATCAATCCCAGAGCTTATCAGGAAGAAGAGAGATGGAGAGAAGCTGAGCGAAGATGAGATCAAAACCTTCATCCAGGCTGTGACAAACAATGATATACAGGAATGTCAAATAGGTACTTACACACACACACGTTCAGCCTGTATCCCAATGTGCTCACTCTACACTTGGCAAGCTAAGGGAGCTCATGATCTTCCTGTTCTAGGCGCAATGCTGATGGCGATCTGGCAGAAGAACATGGTTGGCACAGAGATAGCCGCCCTGACTAGGGAAATGATGACATCAGGGGAAGTGATGTTGTGGCCAGAGGAGTGGAAGGGGCTAGTGGTCGACAAACACTCAACAGGTGGAGTGGGCGATAAAATCAGTCTGGTGTTGGCGCCCGCTCTAGCTGCCTGTGGCTTTAAGGTAAACAGGAAATACATTGCACTGTATGTACTGTTCACCTTCAACCATCATAAACTCATTTACCCAGAAATGTTGGTCATTCTTTGGTGGTTGGTCAGGTTCCTATGATCAGTGGGCGTGGCTTGGCTCATACAGGAGGAACTCTGGACAAACTGGAATCAATCCCAGGATACAACATCCAACAATCTACAGCTCAGGTACAAAGACCTTTGATGGCCATCTATCAGTAACTCATTAATCATCAACTTCTACGCAACTACTAAATCATCAGCTAACCTACTTACTGTCTATCTTACTAACTAATCTACTAGACCAGGGTGTCAAACTCAGGCCCGCGGGCCAAATCTGGCCCGCAGTGTAATTATATTTGGCCCGTGAGATCATATCAAATGGCTATTAGAGCTGGCCAGCAGGTATAGAGCTCAAAAACTCTATGTACTCAGCGTCGAGTTTACCCGGCAATTTGCCGACTTTGAAGCCCAGAAATGTAGGTTTTCATGTTTTGGCCCACTGTGTATTTGAGTTCGACACCCCTGTACTGGACCAACCGACTAAATAACTGACTAACCCAGTGAGGAACGATAGATCAGCTACCTGTTACCAGCTACCATTCTACTGAACCTACTTTATGGTCCACTTTGATCTACCCACCAACTCAACTACTGACTTACCAACATATCTGATAACAGGATCCATGACTGAAACTACTGACCATCCCACTAATTACACAACTGACTGCCCAATCTTTCAGTTGGTCTTATGATTGATGACCTGCTTACTACTACTACTACTTACTTACTTACTACCTGCTAACTACCACACCAACCAACACCAACCACCTGACTGACCTGCCTGCCTACCCATAATACCCCTGTACAAACAAGTGACACTGTCTATAAACCATCCTGTGCAGATACACACCATCCTGTCCACAGTGGGCTGTTGCATTGTGGGTCAGACTGCGACATTGGTCCCTGCGGACAGAGTCCTGTACGCCCTGAGGGACGCCACCAGCACTGTGGACAGTTTACCACTGATTGCTGGTATGGAACTTCTATATTACTACTTGACATCCTACTGCAGACCTCCTGTTTCTCACTGTGTGTGTGTGTGTCTGTGTGTCCAGGTTCTATTATCTCAAAGAAAGGTGCAGAGTCCCTGACTGCCTTGGTGCTGGATGTGAAGTTTGGGGGAGCTGCTCTGTGTAAAGACCTGGCTAGTGCTAAGGAGCTAGCACAGCTGCTGGTATGCATCTGGCTAAGGCTAAAGAGCTAGCAAAGCTATTGCAAACAAGTGGCTAATGCAAAAGCAAGCACAGTAACTGGTTTATAAAATTTATTTATCTGTTTGTGGTATTTCAGGTGAGCACAGGGAATGCCCTGGGCATGCGGACAGGGGCAGTGCTTAGCAGAATGAATGCTCCTATTGGACACTGTGTGGGGAACAGCTTGGAGGTGATTGAATCTCTGGAGAGCCTGAAGGGGAACGGACCTGAAGACCTGATGGACCTGGTCTCAAGCCTGGGTACTACCTTGTCCTCCATACTACAGTAATCGATACAAAAAAGTACAGTACAGGACATGCAGCTGTGATTTGAGCAGTAAAGCCTGTTTAACAAGCTACAGATTAGCATGCTAAATGTAATCACGTTAGCGCACTAATGTTATGAGTGTGACATGTGCCACCATAGAGAGTATTTAGGTAACAACATGGACGTTTTGATTTCTGATGTGAAAAGAGTGCGGCTAGGTTTGATTTGTTTGGACATTTTTATGATAGAGAGTCCACTGTGCCTACAGGGGGAATACTGATGGTGATGACAGGATTGGTGTCGGACCAGTCAGAGGGTAAGAAGCGAATTTCAGAAGCTGTGACTGGTGGAGCTGCCCTGTCCAAGTTCCAGGCCATGATGGAGGCTCAGGGCGTGGCCAAAGAGACAGCGAGGGCTCTGTGCTCCGCCCACTCAGATTACTACAGTGTACTGAGGAGAGCCAAACACCAGAGGGAGCTTAAGACCCAAAAAGACGGTAAGAACACACACTAAATACAGCACGAATACACACAGGTACATACTATAAATATCCCTTGCTCTCTCTCTCTCTCTCTCTCTCTCTCTCTCTCTCTCTCCCCCTCTCCCCCTCCTCCCCTTCTTCTCCTCTCTCTCTGTCTCTGTCTCGCCCTCTGTCTCTGTCCCTGTCTCTCTCTCTCTCTCTCTCTCTCTCTCTCTCTCTCTCTCTCTCTACCTCTCCCTCTCTCTACCTTGTCTTTCTCTCTCTCTGCAGGCTACATTCAAGATGTGGACGGTCTTCTTCTTGCTGAGGTACTTCATAAATTGGGGACGGGACGAGTGAAGGCTGGAGAGCCAATCAATCACAGTGTGGGGGCAGAGCTACTGGTGTCGCTGGGGCAGAAGGTGATCAAAGGTGAGATCGAGATGTTACACAGTGTTGCCTGCTGACCTCTGTGACCTCTTGATGAACCCTGACTCATGTGTTTGCGTGTGTGCGTGCATGCAGGTGCTCCCTGGCTGAGGCTGCACTATGATGAAAGGGCTCCAACTACAGAGCAGCTTGATGCTCTGCAGCACTCTCTGACGGTGGGCCCCGAGCAGATCACACACCACTCACTGGTGGCGGAGGTGCTGCTGCCTTAGTGACGCGCGCACACACACACACACACACACACACACACACACACACACACACACACCTTCATTGGTGAAAAAGCAAATGCAAAACCAATATACAAAACTGACCAAGAGATATGTCATGTCTTGGCGACAGGGACTGACCAATCACATCCTTGTGTTGCTTGTGTTGACCTGGTGTCAGTCCAGTAGCGTCACACGTTGCACATTTACATGCAAAGTCTGCTGTCTCTTCTGCACATCCTGGGAGAAGGTGATCATATTGCACTCATGTTACAGTCAAATGTTTTGAGGAGTTTGATGTTTACAGGTTTGTGGGTCAGTCTTCAAATAACTTGTTAATGTGTTGTGTTTAACAGGATAAAATAATAAAGATTCAGTGAAAAGTGATTCTTTTGAATGAAATTTCATTGTCTACTGCTCCGCTCAACTTCATTGGTTTGACCTTTGTTCTTCAAGGACTCTGCTCCCATTTGCAGGTTTAATGATGGCACATGGTTAATTGAGTTTCAATGTAACAATTAAATTAATGCAACTCCATATTTGAATGAAACAGATGGTGAAGAACCTTTATATATACCATATGTACAGTATATACCTTAGGAACCTCCAACAACTAAAGCCAGCCCAAAGCAACAGCCTAAAAAGTCCCAGTAACCACTGACTATAATACCATAGCACTTATTCCAAAGATCAAATTAATTCTCTACAAACAACTGCCGATTATGACAGCAACCAACTTGCCAACCAATCAGAACAGCCTAGCAACTACCTAACCACAACCTAGAAAGACATGTAGCGACATCCTAACAGCCACATATCAACCACATTAAAACATCTCAGCATTTACCAAGACAATACCAGATTATTACATAATTAATGTAATAAATTCATGAAAGTTTTAGTTGAGCTCCACCTGCTGTCAAAAAGAGCCTCCTCTCTTCCTGAACAGACATAAGAATCTACACGACTGTGTGTGTGTGTGTGTGTGTGTGTGTGTGTGTGTGTGTGTGTGCATATCAAGCCATAAACCAATCTTTCATCTACTGGAAGTACACGCACGCACACACATAGGCGTGTTTTACTGTTGCGTCAAATGCGTGAACGTCTTATACGTCCATCCTGTTCAAAGCTCAAAGTCCAGCAGACAGAGACGGGAGACAGCCGAGAGAGACACCACAGAGCCACGGGGTTCACCACAGGGGACCACCATCAGGATCAGCTATGACCCTGAGAGGATCTGGACCTGAACCTGCTGGAGCTTACACATGGATTGTACCTGAGGAGCAGAAGCTCGGACGATCGCCTCCATCAACACTGATCCATCTGCGGCAGCCATCTTGGACAGGACAGGCAGGTACTGAGGTGTGACAGCTGTTGTTGTGTTGAGGAAGACGTAGACAAAGAGCTTTTCAGGCAGATCGGAGATGTCTCATAAATAAGATCCTGAGACTGAAATATACAGGTTGAGCCTCTACAATCTGACGTTGCTTTTAATTTAACTGTTGCTTTTCTCTGTAATCCTCTGAGGCCGGAAATCCAAAAGCTCCATGTTGATTCTGATTAAAAAGCATTCCAGAGTTTCTAATTGAAAACCTCCACCTTAGCCAAAGAAATAGACGTTCCTACTGAATCTGGATCTAATTTTATCCATAACCATATTAGAAACATCAGGCCAGAATCAGACCGATTATGTTACAAACGACATAGTTTACTTCTAAACTACGGGGTTAAAGGTTTGATCCACAATGTTGCATTGGGAAATGTATTCCCATTCACCATCTATTGGCAGTCACATAACTCATAGGTGTGGATTCAAGAATTCCGATCTGAATATTCCATGACAGTTTTTTGGTGTTTGAGGTTGGAATTTTTGACGGTTGGGAGCTCAATGGATCATTTACCAACACTCACAATGTTGTATTAGAGGATCTGTAAGCAACCAACCAGGCCTCACTGCAGAGGATTAATAAACAATTAAATATGTTCCATTTTACTTCCTGATTAGTTTAGATTAGTATAAAATTCAATAATGTTTATCATACACATGATGTTTCCTGCAGCTGAGTCCTGTGTGACTCTACCCCCTGCCCAGCCTGAGCGCTCCCTTCTGGGGAGCATGGAGCCTGGAGGAGTGCGGCTGACGGTCCCGGTGCTTGGAGAGACCGAGGCCCTGCAGGACTTCTTCAGCGGTCAGACTTTCACCTTTTATCAGCCACTAATTCACCTGTAAATCCACATACACTCACCTGTGATGTAACTCCTGAAAGCAGCTGATCGTTGTATTAATGAGACACAATGAATCAAACTGAAACTAAAAATTTTCAATGTTTGTTTTTAATTTATTCATCAGATTTTTTTCATTCTGTGGTTGCGAATTCTTTTCAATTCTTGTGACAGTGTCTTAGAGCTCAGTCAGCTCTGTGAACTCTTATGTCATTCAGCCTGAACGTGGCGCCACATTCTAGTTTAGATTAGTTAACATTATTGCTGTTATTTAATATTTTTCATGTTATGTAAGAAAATTGATCACTGTTCAATCATCTCATATATCTTTAACTCACTCATTACTGCCAGTGGGTTAACAGGACACACACACACACACTCACACACACAGACACGCAGGTGCTATCTACTTTCCTTATCTTCTTCGGGTTGTTATGGTCAAGGACAAATACTGTTTATGTGTGTGTGTGTGTGCGCGTGTGTGCGTGTGTGTGTGGGCGAGCAGGTCAGAATGGGATCCTAGAGCAGTACCTGAGCAACAACTTGGACCCCAGCAGTTTGTAAGGCACACACACGCACACACACACATACACACACACACATGCTCAGACCTACTTACATAGTTATCAGATAAGTGGGGGTTGTAAAGGAAACACACACTGCTGTTATGTTGATTATTGTAAATGGTAAAGGAGAGACAAGTAAACGTCTCCTGAACCAAATTAGAATTTAGAAAATAAAATAAACAGTATTCAAGTACATGATCTATGGCACTGGGAGGCGCTATAGGGAAAATCTGTGTCTGTGTCAGTCAGATTTAGTTTGTTGTATGTCATGAATTCATCTGTAAACTACACAAAATGTGAAAAACTGGTATATATACTAGATGTTTTTAGAATGGTATTACTATTTTTAAATCAGTTTTTATTTCTAGTAATATATAGAATAGTATTCAAGGAGAGTATAATTTGTATATAATCTTTTGTCTTGTCTTTTTCCCCAGCATGCTGCCTGAGTCTCCTCCTGACTCCAGCTCAGAGGCCTGCTCGCCTCCTCAGATATCAGGTTCTGTAAACTGATGGAAGGCTTTTATTGTGAAAAAACAGTACCTTCACTAGCATTGAAAACAGCGAGTTCAGTTGTATGTATTGGGACATGGAAATGAAACGGTCAAAATAAGAGGTCATTATCTTTCTGTAATTGGCAGATTTTCACTATGAGACTCCTCATTGGTCCAACCAGCCGAAAAACCAGGAAGTGTTCCAGCAAACTGCGCGGCCTGCCTCTCTGTCGTCCTGTTGCTTTAAAGATGAAAGCTATGCCCCCGTCCACCCAGAGCTCCTGACCCACGAACAGCTCCAGTGTTTGGGCCTCACTAACACTTACATCAAGGCTGGAACTCCGCCCACAGCTACAGCCCCGCCAGCTCACCCTACGGCCCTGTACCAGCAGACGCATCACTCACCTGAACACACCCACTTACTGAATGCAGGCAGCTGCTTGCAGGTTAACGCGCAGCCTACCAGAAACAGGTGAGTGGCTCTACCCCTCACTGGTGGGGATTATAAGGATTATTATAGTTTTTGCACATTTTTGTACTGCAATTAACTAATGGGGCGTTTGTCCTGTTTAAGGTCTCCGGAGCAGTCAGACAGTAAAAAAAGGAGGAGGTCCAAGTCTGAGGATCCGTCAGAGGGAGTCGACCCATCCTGCTGTGATGGTGATGAGGTTCAGTGTGGCGGGATGACGCTGGCAGCCAATCAGCTGCTAAGCTGGGAGCAGTACAGGCCGGGCCAGTGGAAAGCGTTGTGTGATGGAAGCTTCCAGACACTGTGAGTCCAGCACCACACCTACCACTGAGACCTGGGACCCTAACAAACACTCACCAACAGCACCACTATGTGGACAAGCATGAAGACGTGGTGTGAAAAACTGTCATGCCGGGAAGACACACTTTCATTACAGACGTCGCATTGCTACGCATGTTACTTAGTTTGTAAGTGGAATCTGTCCTGTGTTGATATGTTTGTATGTGTGTTTGGTGTTTTTCAGGCCTCCTCCCGTGTATCATGTGGACACAGATAAAGGCTTCACCTTCTCCACAGTAGACGAGGCCTTTGTCTGCCAGAAGAAAAACCACTTCCAGGTCACCGTTCACATTGGCGTGACTGCAGAGCCGCAATACGTTCGAATGCCTGGTGGGCCACAGGAAGTCGATCATTTCCAGCTCAAAGTGTTTGGGGTCAAGGTGTGTATGAATCTTCACTTCGCTCTGGGACTAATGATGAATCCTCATTGCACTCAAACATCCACTCTGCATCGCTGTGGTCCTGGACCTGTTTTTGCCTTGTATAGTAGAATGTGTAATGAGCGGAAGTCCAAAAATGAATAATTGCTGAATGTTGCACAGCCAACAGGGGGTGCTGCATGTGATGTTGTGTTTTTCTTCTGCCCTCATAGCTGGAAGCCTCCAGTCACCAGGTGACCATCGAGCAGTCTCAGCCCGATCGAAGCAAGAGACCACTCAACCCAGTCAGGTTGGTAACCATGACAACATACACGGAATTTGCCACATTTTGGATTGACGTGTTGAAAAAACACTTAAAACAAAAACACATCCAGTCTGTGATGATGAAAGTTGCTCTTTTGAATCCTGAGCCACAGATGTTTTATTTACATAAATGATCAATAGAAATGATTTGCGGTCACCAGGGTGAATCTGTCAGGCGGGAAGATCACCAAAGTCACGCTGGGCCGACTACACTTCAGTGAGACAACAGCAAACAACATGAGGAAGAAGGGAAAACCCAACCCAGACCAGAGGTGTGTATTTTCGGTTAGGGTAAACTGTTTATGTCAGAGTTACATGTGCTGGTTATGTCACTACAGGGAGAGATTGGAGCTAAATGAGCTGACCTCGCTAGTAATGTGTAACATTGTGTGTGTGTGTGTGTGTGTGTGTGTGTGTGTGTGTGTGTGTGTGTGTGTGCGTGTGTGTGTGTCTCTGTGTTTGACTAGGTACTTTCAGATGGTTGTTGGTTTGTACGCAGTGGTCAGACAGGACAGTTTCCTCCTCAGTGCTCTGCTGTCAGAGAGAATCATCGTCAGGGTAAAACACAATACATCAATAAATGAAGCTCATCATGGATCAAATATTTGAAGAAGTATTTGTGATTGAAGTCATGACGTGCAGGTCCAAACGTGTCTGCTCGCTTATCCTGCAGGCATCAAACCCCGGTCAGTTTGAGACAGAGGGCGACGCCTTGTGGCAGCGCGGGGCGGTGCAGGATGCCATCGTGTGTCATGGTCGGGTCGGCATCAACACAGACGCTCCCGATGAGGCGCTAGTGGTCTGCGGCAACGCCAAAGTGATGGGCGCCGTCATGCAACCGTCAGACAGCCGCGCCAAGCACAACATACAGGAGGTGAGAACAAATTATTAATCATCGATCAGTGGATTTAGACATTATAATAACAGTTCAAAGAAAGTCAACCGTATTCATATGAAACCATATTTTATCTGCTAATTCTAATACACTTTTCAAAATCTGCCTGCCTGCCTGCCTGTCTGTCTGTCTGTCTGTCTGCCTGCCTGTCTGTCTGCCTGTCTGTCTGTGTCTCAGGTTGACTCGGAGGAGCAGCTAAAAAGAATTATCCAAATGAAAATTGTTGAGTTTGACTACAAACCTGAGTTTGCTTCTACCATGGGAATAGACCACACCCACCAGACAGGTAACAGGCCACACCCATCAGACAGGTTACACTCACCAGACCAGCATGTGTTTTACTGCTGTTATGGTTCGTGTTTCAGGTGTGATCGCTCAGGAAGTGAGGGAGTTGCTGCCGTTTGCGGTGAAGGAGGTCGGTGACGTCACCTGCTCTGATGGAGAGAAGATTCAGAACTTCCTTATGTTGGACAAGGTTTCCTGCTTTCACTTGGCTTTATATTATTATATTATTTATTTGTGATGTATTTGATATGTTTGACAGCCTCCTCCTCCTCCTCTTTGTGTTCCTCCTTCAGGAACAGATCTTCATGGAAAACGTGGGTGCAGTGCAGCAGCTGTCCAAGCTCACAGACAACCTGGAGAGTCGAATCAATGAGCTGGAGGTCTGGAACCGCAGACTGGCCAAACTGAAGAGCTTTACAGGAAGCCTGCGCTCTACCGGGTAAACACCTTCATCTCTTTGTCCAAACATCCAATCATCGACTCATTAATTTCTTCATCTACTTATCCTGTCATCTATTCATCAACTCATTGAAGCTAGTTAATCCCCTGCCAAATAAATGTTGAAGGTTTTTCATCAATAATTGTTTTACTGTACATAAAGTTTAAATTTGTGCCAACATTTTTATTTTACAATAAGAGCTTTACTTTGTCTCCAACAGGAAACCCAGGCACAGCATTGTGTCATCACAAAGTCAGCACAGATGTGAGAGCGAGAAGGAACAGCAGGAGAGCTGGAGTCAGAAATACAGCCACTGTTTGCACAATAAAGTGTTCCAGGCCAGCATCTTCACCCTGCTGGCCACGATGGCCTTCTGGTGAGATATGATGTCACTTCTTGTGGCTCAAAAAAACACAGGAAACAGTAGTTTTTTATGATTTACTATATAGAGTGTGTTTGTGTCTTTGCAGTGTGATTTCTATCACCACTCTGTACCTGGTGACTCTGGAGGAGGACAACATTGCCTTCCCCGGGAACAGGTATACAGCAGAGCAACAAAAAACCCTTGAACAACCACACACAGCACCACATACCAAGTCAACCATTCAGTATCATTGTAGCAACCACCCACAGTCACTGCATATTTGACTTTGTATCTCTGTGCATGTGACAAATTAAGAACCTTGAACCAGAATATCTCCTAGAAGCTACTGATTATTCGCAGCTACTGCCATGATGAGGCCTGAGGGGGGTGCCATAATGTCTGTGAAGATGAACAAAGTCAATTTTGTGTGAAAGGCATTTGCGTGTTTGTGCTGATTGTTGTTCTTCTCTGTCAGTAACAGCAGTGTGACGCCTCTGCAGACCACAGCGTGGACCAGCACAGGTACACAACACCTACACGTACAGCAACCAGGATTACTGTGTGGGATCTGAGGGAGCATCATCATAAAATAAATATGAAGAAAGAATAAGAATAACCTTGCCCTCATCTCCAGTGCCCCCCGGGCCCCCCAGCCCGACGCCCCCTGACGTGGACTTCTGTGAACTGCTGTACTGTGACAACGTGTACTGCTGCCCGTCAACAGCAAGGGGCAGCACCAACTCCAGCATCACCTCACCTTACTCAAAGGGAGCAGGTGAAGAAGACAGGCTGACAGGTAACAAATACAAGGAGGAATCCACACACACACACGCGCACACACACGCACACAGGTTCACTTAAAGTGACAACATTTAGCATGTGACAGATTTATTGCAAATGTTTTGTGTGTTTTTGCTCCACAGACCAAAGCAAAGACAAACTGTGGGACAAACTAAAACACGCCCAAGACTGTAAGTAACACACTCACACACAGGCACACATGCGCACGTATGCCTCTATGCAGCTGATTCCTGCAGATGGCAATATGATCAACTCTTTCTCTCTCTCTCTCTCTCTCTCTCTCTCTCTCTCTCTTCTCTCTCTCTTCTCTCTCTCACAGGGACAAACACCACCATCCACTCATTCATGATCAAAGAGAACCAGCAGATGATTGACAGCAGATATTGTGACAGAGGCGACTGTGGGTAAGTGAGTGAGTGAGTGAGTGTGTTTGTGTCTTTGTCCTTTGTTTTTTTTAAATAAATGTTTTCCATCTGGCTCTACAGCAAAGTAGACAATCAGAGTTATGAACCTGGAATTCCCATCAATCACTTTCTTCTCTGTTTAGAGATTTCTCTTTCAGAACTGTTTACTTAGAGAACCACTGCAGGTTTGCAGTTCTATTGACTATCTAAACGTGTTTGTGTGTTTGTTTGTGTATGCTTGCTTCAGGCCGAGCAGGTTCACCTACAGAGTTCCCATCAGCCAGTATGTCCCCGTCAACATGAGGGTCACTCTGCTCATGAAGTCAGTTCCGACTGTGAATGTTTTCACTCGTGTTAGAACCTTGATGATACTTTGAATGTTTTTAGTGAGATCAGTTATATTGATGAAGTATCTGATCTTTTTGAAGTTCCACAGAGCTGCTGGTGGTCCACCTGTGTGACCTGGATGAGTCAGTAGCCTGCTCGGCTCTGCTGGATGTAAACACTGTGACAGGCAGCAGATACGCCGCTAACACACAGGTTAGTATGACTCAGCATCTTCACATGAGCAAACACTGACGTTCACACACCAATGTCCAAAAATCCTATTAGCATGCTAGCATAGCTTCTGTTTTGTCAGACTTTCCTGAATGTTTGCACACAAATGTTTCTGTCATTTGTAAAAAAAAAAGTGTGCTTATCTCAAACTCTCAACTAATTTCTCCCTCTCTCTCTACTGTCTCTGTAGGGAGAACATGAGTGGCCTCTCCATGTAGCTCGTTTGTATCACAGTTCATATCATTTTCGCTCCACGGTGGCTGTAAGTGACAAGAAACAACTTTTCTTTCTTTTTATGATCTTATAAAATTCTGCTTTTGTATGTTTGTTAGCAGTAAATCCCAATAATAGTTGATTAAACAGTTGTTTCACAGATTTAAGGGAAGTTACATTTGTTTATGGCTACTTGTGGTTGGTAATGTTGCTAATAACAGCCAGTTAGTAGTGTTAACAAACTAGCCTCTGAGTGCTTGCGAGTGGTAAAGGTTTTCATTGGTGATATTGTCTGTAGGGTCAAGCAGACTGCAGTACTGACCACCACTACGCGGGGGCGTTCTTCACCGACTACTACTTCCACTTCTACAGACGGTGCACTGATTGACACACACATGTAGGCAGTACATCAGTAAATTCAAACCATCACTTCCTGTTTTTGCTTCCTGTCCACATCCTCTTCTTCAAAAATCACTCAACAAGACACTTTATTTTACCATTTAAATAAAAACTGAACTGAAATTACTGTAATTTCTTTGATGTTCGATTCTTCATCAGAATTCAAAGAACATTTAATACTTTTATATGATTTCCGGAATTCAAAATTCCCTTTTTCTTACTTTGCTCTGAGCTCAACATGATGTGAAGTAAAGCTTTGATCCTCCTGCACCTGATAATAATGCAGCACAAACTAACTGGAGGATTGATTCATTAATATGTGTGTGGTTGTGATGTGTTTATCATTTCTGACTGATGCAGTAAGTTAAAGTTTGTTGTTGTTTCTTAAACTGTAACTTTTATTTTGTATGAATGTGACTGAAACCTGAAGGATCAGGTTCATATAGACTATAATAAATAAAAATGTGAAAATGAATAAAAAAGATCTTGCAAAAATTATTTTTAATTCAAGAGCTGCATTAGATAAAAACAGTTTGAGAAGATCTGATAAGCGGCGTTCATGATTACCATCAACGGGACAGGGCCGCTGGGATGAGACAGCAAACGTCTCCAAGTCTAAAGTACCCGTAAGTTCAGGTGTGAGAATCAACTTTCCTTGGACACTGAATTGTTGCTTTAATTCCCAGCAAGGTAAAGCCGATTGAGTGCACATGAAAAGTTAAAGATACTGAACTTTGACCTCACACACACACACACACACACACACACACTGATGACTAATTCAGTTCCTCAGTTCCTCCAAACTAATTAGTCTGAAGGTTCAGTTGCAGGGTGGAAAAGCCAACACACACATACACACACACACACACATTGAAGACACACAGACGACTAAGAGGGATGAAGACAACAGACGTGGATGCTCTGCACTCTGTGAGTAACTGCTAATTTGGCAAATAAAATAAAACTTGTGATGTAACTTTTGCGACCTGTTGTCATGGTAACAGAAGCATTCCTCTTCCAAAGGCAAAAGGTTTAATAGGAAATGTGAACATTTGTGAAACGTACGCAAGGAAACATGTGAAAAAGGGAGGCAGGCGAACCTGCAGACTGAGCATCATGTGTCCATGGAACAAAGACACAAACCATCCATAAGCTTTTTTTAATTGATTGATTGAGTCATTTGGTCACTGAACGTGAATGTGCGGTTGGACATTTTTCTGTTGTGATACAAAGACATGTCTGTCTCTCTCTCTCTCTGTCTGTCTCTCTCTGTCTGCCTGTCTGCCTGTCTCTTTCTCTGTTTGTCTCACTCTGTTTCTGTCTCTCTGTCAGTCTCGCTCTCTGTCTTGATCTGTGTGTCTGTATATGTGCATTTTTTTCAGTTAGGTGTAGTGTAATGAAGCAGGTAGTTGGTGTTATTTACTTTTAATTAGACAACAGCTTTATGAATATTTGACGTGAAAGAAAAAATGAAAATGAAATTTTACACCAAACAAACACACAAACTGTAAGCTTATACTGGTAACTAAACTCTACTCAGCTGGATGTGTGTGTTTGTGTGTGTGGGTGGTGTCATCTGTCAGGCTGGACTTAGACAAGCAGGCATCTCCTATCCCGATGGAAACTATCAGGGGGACACAGAGCTGTCTGTCTGTGTGTCGCTCTTAGTTTCTGTCCTCAGACATGTAATTACCCGGTAAGTGATAATGTGTGTGTGCGTGTGTCCAGGTGCTGCAGGGCATGATGGGCGCTCGACATCTGTCTCAGATTAAGGAGGAGACAGACAGCAGAGAGCACAGGTAACAGGACATCTAATGGGTCTGATGAGCCAATATCACATGAGAGGACAAACACGAAGGGGACACTTCAAGGACTCTCTCTCTCTCTCTCTCTCTCTCTCTCTCTCTCTCTCTCTCTCTATGAACCCCTCGGTGTCTGTCCCACACAGTGGTTGTGTCTTCCCTCCGATTGTCCCTCAGCAGAAGCGAACAGCAGAGAGACAGGAAGTGGCCAGGGCAAGCGGACAGGATGTGATGCCTATGCTTGATCCTGCAGAACTATCTCTGCATGAGCAGCAGAGGGCACTGCTGGACAACACAAATTTGCTGGAGGAGGTAAAAGCTATGTAGTTTATGTACATATATACCTCATATATACTTATATATAATATATATACAATATAAACATATTTATAGTTATAGGAATAGTTATAGTAATAGTTATTTATTTACTTACTTACTGTGACAACACAAGGTTACAGATATACATCATACGAACACGATTTGTCTTAACTATGGAAGTGACAAGAGGGTGGAACAATACAGAAATTGGGCTGACAGTGTGAATGTGGACAGAGACACTTTGGCTGCATAGCTTTGTTCTAGATTGTTTAGAGTTCTGTTTAGAGTTCTGTTTCTTTCTCTCAGTCTTGATTTTGGTTTGGCTCCTGTCTAAGCACTCCCTCTTGTGTGTGCGCGTGTATTTGCGTGCGTGCGTGCGTGTTTGCGTGCGTGTGAGGAATGGGGGTTCTCCAGCTGAGTCGGATTGAGGCTGAGCTTAGGGAGTCCTTGCGTCTGGACATGGAGCGTCTGCAAGAGGCCGATTTCCTCCGCCAGCAGGAGAACCGACTGAGATGGGAAAACCTGAGTTACCTGAGGCTGAACCAGAGATTCACAAAGTACACATACAAGCACACACACACACACAAACACACAAACACACACACACACACACACACACACACACACACACACACACACACACACACACACAAACACACACACATGTACATACAGCTAACCTACATATGTGTAAACCAATCAGGAATGAGTTCACGCAAGTTTGACTACAGAAAATTTAAATTTTATTTTCCGTAAAATTAAAAGATAAATAACAGCGCCACCTGATTGGCCTCCAGGAGACATTGTTACTGAGGTCACTTCCTGTCCCCACAGGCCGTGGGTCAGCAGCTACTTCAGGAAGTTTCCCATGCACATCTACTGCCTGCCCGTCCAGGCTGCCAATCACAGAGGAAGGAGGTGGGGCAGGAAGAAGAAGAGATGAGGGGAGTGGGGCCTATTCGTCACTATTAATTATTGCCGTTGTTAGGCATCTAAACATGGCATATACATAAAGCTAAAATATGATCTGTACAGTAATATTCTATATACTGGATGTACACAACAATAGAGGGCTCCAAACATTACATAGTGCTGCTTAAAATATCTTTCTTTGTTTTTTCTTTAAAAAAAAAAAATCTTTCTGAGATTTCTGAAATCATCAATAAACAGCAAACTAAATGCATTTATAATAATTTATTGAATGTTGGTCTGACATGCATGAAGTAATGTTTTTGGCAATGACATCATGAATGATGTCATGAGGTCATAACAACCATGCAATTATTGCTCTAACATTATCATTGTTGACATCACGACATCATGGTGGGGGATTGGGGGTTGCTGCTTACGCATGGTGTAATATGATGTGACAAAGTGTTGCGGTTTGACAACTTATATTGAAGACATCTTCACTGATCACAACTGAGAACATCACACTATGCCTGAGAAGAGTAAGAGCTGTATTAGTAAGCAGAGGAGAATGGTGGCTCAGGCTCATAAGGGAAAGGAGCCTTTGTCTCAGATGAAGCCTGAGACGGTTACAGCACAAACCCAGAAAAGAAGGCGCAGAAACTCTTTGGACTTTGATCCAGATTTGACTGACTATACTCCTGAGGATGATCGCTGGATGTTGGAGGATCCCAAAACTCTGTTCGTTTCCAGTTCTGATGATGAAGATGAGGACAAAAACATGAACACAAGCCTGAATGAACAAACATACTGCGCCAACATGGAGAAATACCAGCAGGAGCTCAGGACTCTAGTTAAGAAGATTCAAACTGAGGCCAAAGAGATTGAGGAGCTCTATATCACGCAAACAGAGAAGTTGGAGACCATAACTGGTCAGCTCAGTGAGCAGACTCAGAAGAATGTGTCCCTTGCTGCTGACCTCCAAGTCCAGGGGGAAAACAACACGGCTCTTCAAAAGGACGTGGAAGCTCTCTTGTTCTGTCTTGAGGAGAGTCTGCACAGGGTCACAGAGTTTGAGGGAGTCAATGTCAGGCATAAGGAGACCTTGGAAATCATCACCAATCAGCTCAGTGAGCAGACTCAGAAAAATGAAGTGCTTGATGCTGACCTCCAGGGCCAGAGGGACAATAATATGGCTCTTCAGAAGGACCTTGAAGATCTCAGGATCCGTCTTGAGGAGGGTCAGGACAAGACCACAGATTTTGAGGAAGTCGATATCAGGAATAAGGAGACGATTGAGACCGTTACTGCTATGTTCAGCAAGGAGACTAAGAAAAAGAAGGCCCTTGCAACAAAGATCCAGGTCATGAAGGATGAGAACAATCGACTTCAGAAATATTTGACAGATGCCAACAACCGTGACATGCAGTTGCAATATGTCCTTGAAGAGATGAATGCTACCAAGAAGACGAAGTCACCCTGGAGGAGCTTCCGCAGATTCTTTGGAGCACCATGAAAACAAAAAGGAAAGAGATAGAGATGAAGAAATTGGAGGTAGATGATCCACATGGTATTCCCGCTGTACTCAGGTTTTCTCCCACATTCCAAAATGTGATAAATTAAATCAATCAATAGTGTTTTGTCTGTGTGGTTCCATTCTGTAGAATATGTGACCCATAACCACAATCACGTTGTCTTTTTCAGCAGGGTTTATGATGATGTTTGGATTACAACTGACTTCACTTTAGGCCAGAATTTCATCTTTGGGAAGGTTACAGTGTTCCCTTCAGAACTTGGGAATACAACCAGAGCTCATTGTATCCCTTTTGATCGTGAGTGCCTTGGGTATGACATCATGAATGATGTCATGAGGTCACAGGAAAATGCAATTATTGCGCTGACATTTGATTGTTGACATCATGACATCATAGTGGGGGAGGGGGGATTGCTGCTTACGTATGGTGTGATATGATATGATACAGTGCTGCTGTTTGACAGCTTATATTGAGGACATTTTCACTGATGATCACCACTGAGAACATCACAATATGGATGAGAAGAGTAACAGCTGTATAAGTATGCAGAGAAGAATAGTGGCTCAGGCTCACGAGGGGAAGGAGCCTTTGTCTCAGATAAAGCCTGAGGCGGTTACAGCACAAACCCAGAAAAGGAGGCACAGAAACTCTCTGGACTTTGATCCAGATTTGACCGACTATACTCCTGAGGATGATGGCTGGATGTTGGAGGATCCCAAAACTCTGTTCGTTTCCAGTTCTGATGATGAAGATGAGAACAAAAACATGAACACAAGCCTGAATGAACAAACATACTGCGCCAACATGGAGAAATACCGGCAGGAGCTCAGGACTCTAGTTAAAAAGATTCAAACTGAGGCCAAAGAGATCAAGGAGCTCTATATCATGCAAACAGAGACGTTTGAGACCATAACTGGTCAACTCAGTGAGCAGACTCAGAAGAATGTGTCCCTTGCTGCTGACCTCCAGGTTCAGAGCGACAACAATATGGCTCTTCAGAAGGACATGGAAGATCTCAGGATCTGTCTTGAGGAGGTTCAGCACAAGACCACAGATTTTGAGGAAGTTGATGTCAGGAATGAGACCACTGAGACTGTTACTGCTATATTCAGCAAGGAGATTAAGAAAAAGAAGGCCCTAGCAGCAACGATCCAGGTCATGAAGGACGAGAACATTAGGCTCCAAAAATATTTGGTGGACGCTAACAACTGCAACTTGCAAATGCAACATGTCCTTGACGAGCTGAAAGCTGCCAAGAAGAAGTCGCGCTGGAAGAGGTTCTGCAGATTCTTTATGGTGCCATGAAAACAAAAAGGAAAGAGATAGAGATGAAGAAGTTGGAGGTAGATGATCCACATGGTTTCCCTCCTGTACTGGGGTTTTATCCCACACTCTTAAATGTGAAAAATTAAATCACTCAAATCAAATAATGTGTCTGTATGGTTTCATTCTGTAGAATATGATCAATCATGTTGCCTTTCTCTGCAGGGTTTATGATGATTTTTGTATTACAACTGACTTCTCTTTAGCTCTGAATTTCTTCTTTTGGAAGGTTACAGTGTTCCCTTCGGAACTTTGGAATACAACCAGAGCACATTGTACCCCTTTGGATTGTGAGTGTGTTTTTGTATATGACATCGTGAAAGACATCATGAGGTCACAGGAACCGTGCAATTATTGCTGTGACATAGTTATTGGTGACATCATGACATCGTGGTGGGGTGGGGTGGGGGGGGTTGCTGCATACGCATGGTGTAATATGATGTGACACAGTGCTGCTGTTTGACAGCTTATATTGAAGACATTCTCACCGATGATCACCACTGAGAACATCACACTATGCCTGAGAAGAGTAAGAGCTGTATTAGTAAGCAAAAAAGAATGCCGGTTCAGGCTCACAGGGGGAAGGAGCCTTTGTCTCAGATGAAGCATGAGGTGGTTACAGCACAAACCCAGAAAAGGAGGCACAGAGACTCTCTGGACTTTGATCCAGATTTGACCGACTATACTCCTGAGGATGATCGCTGGATGTTGGAGGATCCCAAAACTCTGTTCGCGTCCAGTTCTGATGATGAAGATGAGGACAAAAACATGAACACAGGCCTGAGTAAACAAACATACTGCGCCAACATGGAGAAATACCAGCAGGAGCTCAGGACTCTAGTTAAAAAGATTCAAACTGAGGCCAAAGAGATCAAGGAGCTCAATATCACGCAAACAGAGAAATTGGAGACCATAACTGGTCAGCTCAGTGAGGAAACTCAGAAGAATGTGGCACTTGCTGCTGACCTCCAGGTCCAGAAGGACAATAACATGGCTCTTCAGAAGGACCTGGCACATCTCAGGATTCGTCTTAAGGAAGGACAGCACAACACCTCAGATTCTGAGGTAGTCAATAGGCATATGGAGACCTTGGAGATGGTCACGACTCAGCTCAGTGAGGAGACTCACAAGAGTGAAGCGCTTGATGCTGACCTCCAGGTCCAGAGAGAAAGTAACATAGCTCTTCAGAAGGACTTGGAAGATCTCAAGATCCTTCTTGAAGAGGATCAGCGGAAGGCCACAGATTTTGAGGAAATCAATGTCAGGAATAAGGAGACGATTGAGACCGTTAGCGCTAAATTCACCACTGAGACTAACAAAAAGAAGGCCCTTGCAGCAAAGCTCCAGGTCATGAAGGAAAGAAACACTCGTCTCCATAAATATGTGAAAGATGCCAAGGTCCACGAAATGCATATGCAACATATCTTCGAAGAGATGAAAGCTGCCAAGAAGAAGTCGCCCTGGAGGAGCTTCTGCAGATTCTTTACCCCACAATCCCACAAAGGACCTTTGAGTTGATGGAAGATGATTTTGAAACCCTAGGAGGTACTTGGGTTTCCCTCATTTCAAACGTATGATATTGTGTTCGCCGGGAATAATGTGGAACTACCCCACGTCCCCACTGCTTCCGAGGTTCACATGGGTTTCCCCCCTGTACTTGGGTTTTCTCCCACATTCCAAAATGTGAAAAACTAAATCAATAAAAATTAAAAGATATTTTGTCTGTGGTTTTATTCTGTCGAAAAAGATGACGGTGACAAACACTGGTCACTGACTATACATATGGCAGGGGTGTTGTTTTACTCTGTGAGTGCAAGAGAATGTTCAAATGAAACGGATCCAAGTCAAAAGTCAAAACTGATCCAGTCACACATAATTTCAAAAATTAAAAAAAGAAACTAATAAGTCAAAATTCAGATTTTGACATACAGTATTTGTAGTTCACATGTATAGTTCTCATTATTAACTATGACAATGATACTAAAAAATCATGTGTCTCTACCATCAGACTATAAAGCATTACATTTATTTATAATATATATTATATATATACTAAATGTATGCTTTCTGTTATTTTATTTGTTCATCGTATAATTTTATTAATGTTATTAATTTATTATTGATTATTATCAATAATGTGCATTGCTCTGTTCGTGGTTTTAGAGTATTCTAAAGAGTGTTTTTTTGTAATTTGCAATGCTTGTTTTATATTATATATTTTGTTTATCTTCTATGAGCTACAGGATGCATGATCTGAGGCATATCAGCTGAGTTTCTATCACCTCATTAATATTCAAAATAGGCGGGGCGTTAGAAGGAAAAGGAGGGGCTTAAGCAAAGGAAGAGGAGGAAGAGGAGGTGTTCTGTGGCTCTATGTCCACAGGAGAGGAGCGGCCGCCATGTTGACCAAGAAGCCCGGAGCCGCGGTCCTTTCGACGGGTGAGTCCAGCTGTTCTTAGCCTACCGGAAGGCTCTTGTGTGCACCGACAGCTAGCGGAGGCTTCCCCGCTGATCCTCCGCTGAAAGGTCGGCCTGGGAGGAGCGGGAGGCTTCGCAAAGCTACCTGGAGCGTCCATGCTCCATTTTAGCTTCATGTGTAGGTCTAAGTGTGGAAGACATCAAATAATACACTTAGAAGCCGCTCCGACCCGCAGCAGCTCCGCGGGTTATTTTTAGCTAAAGCTCCGCAGACGGATGAGAAGTGACAGCGGCAGGAGGAGCATCTACCCCCGGTGTGTATCGCGGTGTGTGTCCGCTCCTCTTCCTTTGCAACACTGCAGTTGGAGTTGTTGACACCGGCGCCCGTGTGATGGGCCGGTGTGTTGTTGGGTTGTTGTGGTGACGTTTGGTTTAAGTGGTTGTGTTCTGGTTGCGGTGTCTTTGGTTGTGTTTTGGTCGTTATGTAGTTGTCTGGTTGTCTTGTGTGTTGTTGTTGTTTGCGCTGTATTTTGTGTAAGTTGCGTTTGTGTTTTGGCAGTTTAAAATACTACAAATGTGGTCTGAAGAAGCTGTGAAATATTTGACATGTCCTGCAGTGCTTAAGACGTCAACAGTGACTAATTGATCATAATTGATGTAAGTGATGAAACGGTAGTATCAATGTCATGGATGATAATATATTATTTAGTTTAATCACAAACCAGAATTATGCAGAATCAGAATCAGAAGAACTTGATTGCCAAGTAGGTTTTCACTTACAAGAAATCTGTTTTGGTAGTTGGTGCAATCAACATAATAAGAGCAGAAAACAAAAAAAAAAGTAAATCTAAAGATAAAAACACACCGTTATTTTGTATGCAAAACATACTTGCAGACAATAACTTTAGATAGATTTAAAGCTTCACATCAACATTTATATTGACATGTATACGTCTACATCAATATATCTGTAAGCTTGTATAAATGGCCCTTACCATTTGATTATTAGAGATGGAGCAGAATCTGTGCAAATCAGTTGCAATACTTACCAAGCTGCACTTTGTTTGGACCACATTTTAGTTATTTGTGGTTCTATTTGGAGCATCTATAATAATAATAATGATATTAATAATACAAGTGATTACGAACATTGTGGCTGATTCCTGTGCGCTGCAGCATGTGTGCGCTCATTGCTGCAGAGTTTCCCACTCCTCCTGTCAAGCAGCATACCGAGCGTGCTCACCGGCACGCTGGCATTTCACTGCGGTGTCGAGTTCACATTCAGCAGCCGACCAGGACTGAATGTGCCCTGATACAGGACTGCTGCTCTCCACGCCATGTGTAGACCAGACCAACACATGATCCATATATCCTCCCCAAATCAACACATGATCCATTTATCCTGTACAGAATCATTGATCACTTGTCGACACCTGATTATCAGACCTATCAATGGCACAAAAGCAGTTGGAGTCAGAGACCATCCGTGTACAAATCTGCACCCTGCTCTTCATCCCCTTCCTCCTTCTCCTCCGTCTCGTCTGCCTTTTCCTTCTCCTCTTCATTGTCCTCTTCCACTTCCTCCTTGTACTTATCCTCATCATCTTGCTGCTGCTCTTCATCCCTCTCCTCCCTTTCCTTGTGCTCTTTCTGTGCTCTTCCATGCTGTTGTTGATGATTGAACCCGCCCTGACCTATCCCTCCATGCTAACTTGGCACTCTGATAACGTTTGCAATATTTAGCATGCTAATCTTAGCATTATTTGACTCACATTGTCACCATATTAACACTTAAGTGTACTTTGTAGCATGAAAGCTTGAGGGAGCTAGTTAACATAAGTTAACATTTCTGTTTGCTGGAAGACGTTCTGTACTTGTATATGACTTCTCACCAGAGCTATTCACATTGACCTCACACTCACACACTGATATCAAAGACAACCTACACATCCGGACATAGTACAGTGTCTTGCTCATCAACACTTCAACAGGAAATTGAGCCAGGAACTCTCTATTCCCTAGCCCCCCGCTGTAGCATCCCGGGCCACGCCACCTGTGTAACGTGATAATTCTCTCTCTCTCAGGCAAAGTGGGCGAGCCCGTCTACTCTCCCGGTCATAGTGGCTCTCAGACGACATCGCCCATCACGCTGCCACCACTTCGCAACAGCAACCACAACCCGGTAGGTACACACACACATTAGCTTGTTAGCATGCTGTTAGGCAACTGTAAGCGTGCTGGTGGCCTGTTGTATCTGTGTGAGGCAAGTAGCTCAGCTGTAGCCACATGGCTTAAAATAGCCCTCGGCTTCAGGACACTTAAAACAGCTGATTGGTTTATGGGCTAGTGTCTCTCTCACACACACACACACTCACTGACACAGAGGGTGTGTTGCAAGCAGAAGTGCTTGTATCTTGGTGTCTATTTAAGTTTAAATACAGGGAAAGTCTGTGTCCGTGCGGTTGTGTGTGTGTTGTCAGATGAAAACACAGCAGCTAAACACTGAGCTCTCAGATGTCACTGTAACTACTGACAACAACCCACACACACACCTATGAGTGTGTGTGATACTGGTCTGGTTTCATTTGATCATTCACTGCCTTGTTCATGTCCTGGCAACATTACACACACGCACACACGTAATTATTTGGTGATAATTTCTGAATTGCTGCCACAGAGCTTAAACCTCTGTTATCTGAAAGGAGCCAGGTGTGTTGATCACCACGACAACGCTCTCTTCCGTCTCTTTGTCTTTCTCTCTTTCTGTGTCTCTCGCTCTCTGTGTCTTTCTCTTTCGCTCTCTCTTCCTCTTTCGCTCTCTCTTTCTCTTTCTCTTTCTCTTTCTCTTTCTCTTTCTCTTTCTCTCTCTGTCTCTGTCTCTGTATCTGTCTCTGTCTCTCTCTCTCTCTCTCTCTGTCTCTCAGGGAGGGTCTAAATCCATCATGTCTGAGTCTCAGGTCCACGTCACCCAGCTGTATGAGGAGAACACCAACAAGCGCCCCCTGCTGACCTTGCAGCACAACGGTCTAGCTCCTCTTAGCTCTGCCCGACCACCTCAGCCATCAGACTCCGCCCACCAAGGCCGCCAGGGTAGTGCCACCTCCAATAAGTCAATGGACAGCAAGCCCAAATCCACCCCCCTGACCCCGGAACAGGCCATGAAGCAGTTTATGTCCAAAATGTCCTCATTCGAGCACCATGAGGTCTTCAGCTACCTCGAGGGTGAGTTGGTCTTTAGCTGCTTTCACTTGACTTTAGTCCCGCCCCCTACTGCACAAATAATATCACAATGTAAAGGATCTCTCTGTCTCTGGCTCCAGTTTTTTTCGTTGGTCCGAATGCTAAAAAGCGTTCCGGTGTGATGGGTGGAGCCAACAACGGTGGCTACGACGATGATCAAGGATCTTACATCCATGTCCCACATGACCACATTGTGTACCGCTACGAAGTCCTCAAGGTCATCGGCAAGGGTAGCTTCGGACAGGTACTACAGATTACAGATACTTTGGCACGATTCTACTACTCCTGCTACTGCGGGAGCCAATTTGTTCTCAGCATCTGGTCTCAGTGTTGTCACTTGTCTGAAGTGGATCTTGTTACTCCCCTTGCAGGTGGTGAAGGCCTTCGACCACAAGACGCAGACCCACATCGCTCTGAAGATGGTCCGCAACGAGAAACGGTTCCATCGGCAGGCGGCAGAGGAGATCCGCATTCTGGAGCACCTGAGGAAGCAGGACAAGGACTCCACCATGAACGTGATTCACATGCTGGAGAACTTCACCTTCAGGAACCACATTTGCATGACCTTTGAACTGCTCAGCATGAACCTGTATGAGCTCATCAAGAAGAACAAGTTCCAGGGCTTCAGCCTCCCGCTGGTCAGGAAGTTTGCCCACTCCATCCTACAGTGTTTGGATTCGCTGCACAAGAACCGGATCATCCACTGCGACCTGAAACCTGAGAACATCCTACTGAAGCAGCAGGGACGCAGCGGTATCAAGGTACAAACCAGCAGAAACCTGTAATCCAAAGGGATTATCCAGCCGACGCTTGTGACCCAGGTTAATTGATGCATCACTTCCCTCTCTGTTGCCCTCAGGTCATAGATTTTGGTTCCAGCTGTTATGAACATCAGAGAGTTTACACCTACATCCAGTCCAGGTTTTACCGAGCGCCGGAGGTCATTTTAGGTAAGCAGGATCAGCAGAAAATGGCTGTTTTCTCTCAGCAGCTGTTTGTTCTGTGCAGATTCACTGTAAACATTAATCAACATTTGTTCACTGTTGAAGCCTTTTATAAGCTCCTCTACATGAAGTATAATGTATAAATTCAAGTGTTTTTCTTTTTTTTTTTTTCTTTTTCTTTTCTATGTCCCCCTATAACGTGAAGTAGCTAAGAGAATGTTACGTAGATTTGCAGGGTGCTGTGAGGACGAATGGTAGAAGAAGAACATAGATGTGACAAAGCGATAGCGTCATTATAGCCTAACACAGTTCTATTAGTTAAGCTTTTATTGTGGAGGGCATGATGTCAGATATGGTCTAAAATGCTCCACCTAACAAAAATGTATGTCAGTGACCAACTTTGGAGGTTAATTCCAGTATCACTTTAATTTGTCAGTGGACTGGAACTTCATGATGGGTTGTGATTGGTTGTCCCACAGGCTCCAGGTATGGGATGCCCATAGACATGTGGTCGCTCGGCTGTATCCTGGCAGAGCTGCTGACTGGTTACCCACTGTTACCGGGCGAGGACGAAGCTGATCAGCTGGCCTGCATCATGGAACTTTTGGGCATGCCCAGTCAGAAGCTGCTGGACGCCTCCAAACGAGCCAAGAACTTTGTGTCCTCCAAAGGCTACCCGCGATACTGCACTGTCACCACCCTGCCCGACGGCACAGCTGTGCTGAACGGTGGACGTTCTCGGCGAGGGAAAACCCGCGGCCCGCCGGGCAGCAAGGAGCTGAGTGTGGCACTGAAGGGCTGCGATGACCCGTTGTTCCTGGATTTCCTGAAGCAGTGCCTGGAGTGGGACCCAGTGCTCCGGATGACGCCCAGCCAGGCGCTCAGACACTCGTGGCTTCGGAGAAGACTGCCAAAACCACCAACGGGAAACACCACCTCCACGACGGGAGACAAGACCTCATCATCCACCTCATCAAAACGTGGCACCGCCCCCGTCGACACCGCCATAACCTCCATCTCCAAACTGGCCCCTCCCTCTTCCACCTCCAAAAACAGGACTAACCTGGCTGCCATAACTGATGCCAATGGAAACATCCAGCCCAGGACGGTTCTGCCCAAACTGGTGAGCTGAGAGGCGGCCAGCTGCATTCAGGAGCAGCCAGAGGTACATGAACTCAGTGTGCCGTTTGTCCACGGATAAGGAGCGCTTGTTTTATTTCACAGTAATGCAATCACCTGCAGGGTGATTAGCTGAGCCCAGCCACAGGAAGTGGTGACATGCCTCAGACTCTGTTTGTGGCATGGGACAGGAAGTGAGTGCAGATGTTTGGAATGAGCGCCTGTGTCTGTTCAGACAATCACACACACATACAAACACACACAAACACACACACACACACACACACTCACTAATGTGGTGCTGTACTCCAGTCCATGGTTTTTAGGTTGTTTTGCTGAAATAGTCGATTAATTGATTAGTCAGATCACTGAAATTCATTGACACTTCTGTCTTAAAATCTGCACTGTAAAAAAGAAAAAGAGTAGTAACCAAAAACAACCAACCAAACACTAGGGTGTTGGTGTGAGTGGCAGAATAGATCACATGACAATCAAACGGGGAGGAATTTTTACCACATTGCTTTTACTACAGTTCCTCTTTTTTGGTCATCACTTCTGAATCTTTTTCTAGAATTGATGCATATTTATAGTTTTTTTTCTACAACTTTTTAAAGATCTAGAATTTCTTCCTCTCTTGTTTCAGCTTTAAATCATGTTATAATTATTTGATGTCAGAAAATCAGAAATCATTTAAAAAGATTTGAACAATTCCTCATTCATCAGGTTTATGGGCTTATTTAGAATTCCCACATCATGATTTTTTGTCAGCAGCAGAATTTAAACTATTATCTTGATGGTGTTAAGGGTTTCGCTTTTGACCAATAAATTAATCGACTAATGTTCAATTTTAACAGCTAAAACCGAATGCCCCATTAGCTGGCTAACCTTTCAAGCTAGCTGTTCTACTGTCTGTTGCCTGCTAGCTTAGTGCCTGTTAGCTAACTGTCAACCAACTGGTTGTCATGGGTTACTTACTAGTTATTGTCACTTTACTACCTATTTACCGTGAAACTGGCTCAAGCTGGCTCAAGCTGATTTAGTGATCAGTCAGTTAGCTGTACTTTGGCTGGACTCATACCATGACAGATATCTGTTAGCATTTTAGCCATAGCCTGTTAGCTGTCCACTGCTTTATGGAGCGCAGACAGTTTTACAGCAGCATTTTGACGTGTTTATTTTTCTGAAGGTTAGTAGATGACAAAGCAAGCTGAAGGAGGCGCTATAGAGCAGAAAGGAAGTGCAAGTCTACAGGCACCATTTTGTTTTTAAATTTGAGGAAACCAAACCTGATAAGAGAGAATGCAAAATGGCTGCTTAAGGAGTGGGGGGAGGAAGAAAGATTTACAGATATGTTTTGCACGTAACATCAAACTTTTAATCACGGGTTACTTGAACTCGTAAAAAAATAGCAACAAGCTTTAATGGCCAAAAAAGAAATATTGTAAAGATCAAAAATAAAATTGGCCTCAGATGAAGTGATTTAGGAAAGAGGCCTGAGCACCCCGTGCTGTCAGCAGGGAAAACACAAACTACTCCAAAGACAATGAAATGTTATAATAGAAAACACAAAAATGCAGTAAAACATCAATATGTTTTATTTGATTGAACACATTTAAGACCAACAGGTTTTCAGGCTTCAATGGGGAGGGGGCATATATGATACTTAATCAAAGCTCAATTTTAGATCAATAGATCAATCTGACCATGATAGGATTGGGTCTAGATCTTATTTATTAACACTTAAATATTTAATAATCTAATCCACATGTACTATGATGTTTAATTAATATACTTGAATGTGTGTGTGTGGGTGTGCATGGTTAATGTTTGACATGCGGAAGTACACACACACACACACACACACACACACACACACACACACACACACACACACACACACACACACACACACACACACACACACACACACACACACACACACACACACACACAGCCTCAATGAAACGCAAAGTTTAGGCTCTGCCCACAGGAAGTAGAGGCGGAGGACTAACCCGGAGACGGACGTTTGTGCCGTTGGTCTGGCAACTGTGCAGTAATGTAGCACCCAAGCGGTGGACGATGATGTCATGGTGCACAGAAGGACTTGATGATGTAATACACAGACACTACCTGCTCCGCCCATCTCAGGGGAAGCTCCGCCCCCTCTGGACCTGGACAGGATGTATTAAAGGGGGAGGCGGGGTCTCTCTGATGTGTGTTTGTTTCTTTGTTTTCTAAAGGTTTGATTGTTTTTTCTTTTTTTTCTTATCAGAGTGCTGAGTGCAAACTTTGTGCCTTCAGTATGTCACCACAAGGCCCCGCCCCCACAGACACACAAGCGCACACACACATGCGCATTTCATCATGTGACTCACTATGATGTCATCGTGGTGACTTAAAGTGAGCGCTGATGGCCAAAGCTGAGTACTGATTGGCTGCCTGTCTGCTCCGGCAGCAAAGCAGCACAACCCAAAGACACCCTGACCTCTGACCCTTTACACCACCCCACTCTACAGAGCGTAACTACGGAAGCCAACTGGTGCTCAAACTATTTATCGATTAGATCTGATTGCAGAGTTTTAAAATGTAAACACATAAACACATTTAACATTTTCTGGTTCCATAAGACATTTTAAGAGTGTGCGCGTGTGTGTGTGTTGTGAGCAAGAACTCACAGCTTCAGTGATTTCTGTCTAAGGCGGGGTCAACATGGCCGCACAATGTACAGACACATATCAGCCAACGACAATGGGCGACGCCTCCCGCCCACAGGGCTAAGCTAACACTAGCCACTCAATCGCTAGCGTCCCACTGCTAGCAGCTGCACTGACGTTTTCTCTACAGTGAAGCTAACACTAGCCTACCGCTAACTACCTGTTAGCAGCATGTAGCTAGCTATCTGCTATCTGCTAGCTCTGATGCTAGCTGTTAGCATTAGTGTTTTTTTTCATGTCCGTACCTCAGATCGCTCAATAATCGTTATTCTGATTGTTTTTACTGTCGCCATTAGAGCCCGACCAACACTGAACTCTTAAGGCAGACGCTAATCAATGTCACTGATAACAAGCCAATATTTTGATCTTTACACGGTTTTTATCAATGGGTGAAAAGCAAATATCAGCCAATAATATCAACTTGTGAAAATATCGTCCTGGTTCTTTCGTGTTACTTACACAGGGCATTTGGTTTATTCTACCAAAGTGCATTCCTTAAAACGCTACACAGACAGGAAGTAAGACAAACAGGATGAATTAAAGACAAGCAGGAAGCAGCTGGAGGAGAAAACCTTTTTGCAGGTTTCATTGTAGAACGTTGTGTAGTACAATGAGTGGGCCGGGCAACTGACAACAGTAGCTCTGCCCATATCATTGGTGAGAATGACCTCCTCCAAGTGATGTCACGAAAGGCTGCCTTGGCTGTTGCCATGGCAACTCCTAGTGTGAATGAAATTCTGCGTTCACACAGGAACAGGAAACATTTGACCTCTGCAGAACCAAACATAACTGCTTCTGGCTCAGCGTGGCTGTAGCCTAGCTAGCCTGCTAGCCAGTGAGCAGGTTTTTGCAGAGGTTAGCACGTGTAAGCGAGTTAGCACTGCGCTGTATTTGTGGGTCGTCTGGTGGATTTTAATTGTACATAAATTGTTTGAATAATAATTTGGTTACTGTTTTACTGTATTTACTGTACAGGACGCAGTCACACTTTTTTAGTGAGCCTTTGTTAAATTTTATTGTTGTGAAAAAATGTTTATTATTATTATTAATAAAACAGTTTTATGGTCACTTTTATGTGCACATTCCTTTGTTTACACTGTAAAGATTTTAGTATTTGTGGCCTTTTAGTGATGTATGAGGAAGTGTTGCTGGGGCCTCTCATGAGGGCCACAACTAGGACAGGGTTGCAGAGCCTGTTCTCATGGTAACACCCACTGCCTGGCCAGAGGCTGTTTAGCGTGCTGGATCCAACATGGACAACGGCTTCAGCAATTCAGGTAGGACTCTGACCTCTGAACTTGAACTTTCAAGTCCAAATGTTGAAAGTGTATATATTTATTTATTATTAGTTATGCAGTTCACAGGTGTGTGTTTTTACGCTTTTGTCCACCAGGAGCGCTCCTACAATATAAACACACACAGTAACCTGATCAGTTGTGACAAACTGCAAAGGCTTATGGGTCTAAATGAAACTCATAACAGGAAATCTGTTTTTTTTTTTTAAATCTCAGTCTGGCAGCCTAAACACCGATTAGCCCATCATGTGTCCCAGCTTTCACTGGGCAGGTCCCCTGTGCAGGTGTAGAGGGGTCAGAACTACAGAGAGCTGAACCCAAAACACTACAGCTTCTGACAACATGGAAACTGGATAAGACAAACTGGGCAGGGTCACTGAGGTCAGGACAGGTGGAAACCAGTGTGTGTGCAAGCATGCGTGTGTGTGTTTTGAGATGGTGTCAGATTAGTCGGGACAGAGGTCAGTTTATTTCTAGCAACTCTTCATCATACAACTGTCTGTCTGTGCCTTCATGTCCATCTGCCCTCCCCCTGTCTGGTTTGTACTTCAGTTGAAATACTGAATTATTTTCGTCTTGCAGACCGTTTATCAGACAGACGGAACCAAAATGTTTGATTGATGTGACAAACTTAATTTTTTGGTTTAAAGTCAAACATGCAGAGAAAACGTCCTCAAAGATGTCCACAAATCTCAAACTACTCTCTACTCAGATAGATGTCAAACTGAACACACTGCTGTCCTCAGGTGGCTCTATGGTGTCACTACACATCATACCGTTACAGCTTCAGCCGTTTAGCTGACACCGAAACTCTCCAATAGAGGGCAGTACAAGTCAAGATAAGTTCAACAAAATGCAACACTTCCTGTTGCAATGCTTTTAAACAATCTCTCTCCCTCTCTGTTTTGCACCCACTCACAACTTCCTGTGCAACAGGAAATGGTAAGAGGTTTCATAGAAATGTGACATCGGCCTCATTGTGTCTGGGCGAGATGGTTGAGTTGTGTCGTGTGTCGGCATCATTATCTCCAACATTAAAACCTTAAATGTATTTCACTTTTATAGGATGTAAACTTTGCAACAAGTTTTTAAAACTTGTGGACTGCCTTCAAGTAACACGTTAGAAAATCAAGAAGGACACCTTTGTTTGTTGAAAACCTTTGTTATTAGTTAAGTCATTGTTAGCAATACCACTGAAAACCAACACATGTGCACGACTGATTTAATGAGACACTAAAGACAGACATGCATATATATATATATATGCAGCTTTCACACTGTTGATGCGTGGAGCAGCGATCTTTGATTTAGGGCTCGAGGTTGGTGAGGATCCTCAAACTTTCTGAGTCAGAAATCCCACTTCGGGGAGCGTTCCAGTTCAAATTATTGACTGGAAACTCTTCACTTCCCCCTTCAAATGCACCATTCAACGCACCATAACTCCATCAGACTGAGGAGCAGAACAAAGACATGATTCACTTGTTAATGGTCACAGTGCAGGGGTCAAGGTCAGAGGTTAAAACCAAATGAATGATATAGAATCATGTAATGTGTAGATCTTATGTCTACACACAGTTTTCTTGGTTTCACTATTGTATGTATCTTTTTCATTGATCTTGTTTCAGTGGTTGAACACTGTGTGTGTGAGTGTGTGTGTGTGTGTTCTTTCTTTCTGGTGTCACACCTGATGACATCCAACATAGATACTGATGCAGTTGTTGGAAGCGTTGTATGCATAGTATCGGTAGCATTAGTGGTATTAGCAGTATCAGTAAGTAGTGTCAGTAGTATTATTAGTGTTTGCAGTACTAGTAATTTTAGCCCTATCAGTTTGCACTAAATTACAAGAATGCTACAACAGCAAAGTGGCACATGCTAACTGAGGCTATTCTGGTATTTACAGTTCAGGCCCATAATGTCACATAATAGAATATTAAAGTTGAGCTGCATGACCGGACTGTGATTGTTGAATATTGAACATAAGCATGTTTCCTCATGAGGTGAGCTTCATAACTATGTACCATTGACATGTCAAACTTCAAGCATGTTGACCTACTGCAGTTGCAATGAGATGCTAATGTGTTCAGCCTGACTGAATATTTTCATTTCAATATTAATTCATTTATTGACTGATTCCAGACGCAGCATTATCTGCATGTTGCTGACTCACACTGAAACCAACACACACACACACACACACACACACACAGACACACACACTGTGGGGTTTCTTAGAAATTGATGTCAAAGCGTTGCTGCTGCTGCTGCTGCTGCTGCGCCTCCTGTGCTCTGTGTTTTCAGTCTGCAATGCCTTGTGGGGACTGGGTGACAGTTTACTGTAATAGCAGACCACATGCCATTTATCAGAAATGACATCAGAGGAAGTGACATCGTAGCTCTTGGTTCATGAGCGGTCCAGTTTACGTTTCTGCAGAAAGACTGCTTCCTGTCTCTCTGCCTGCCTGTCTGCTTACCTGTCTGCCTGCCTGCCTATCTGCCTGTCTGCCTGTCTGCTTGCCTGCCTATCTCTCTGTCTGTCTGTCTGCCTGCCTGCCTGCCTGCCTGCCTACCTGTCTGCTTGCCTGCCTGCCTTCCTGCCTGTCTGCCTGTCTCTCTGTCTGCCTGCCTGCCTGCGTGCCTGCCTGTCTGTCTGCCTACCTGTCTGTCTGTGTGTAGATGTGTTTGCTGCCCCCTGGTGGATAAAATCTGCCATTTTGTTTGTAGAACACAGAAAGTGACCAAGGAACTTTGTTTAGTTTTATTCATATTTATGTAAATGTGCCAATCAATAAATACACAATAAATAATCTATAGTCAGTCATAAGAATAAATACAGAAATAAATAAAACATTAATCAAACACTGATTAACGCTGTAAACATCAGCAACACTTCTCATTGGTTGCAGATGTGGGCGGAGTTACAGCTGCTGCTGTTTTTATTACAGAACTCCAAGTCACAGAGAAACAGCCAATGACAGAGCTCCAAAATCTGGTGATTCGGATATTTCATTAAATTTGTATTAAAACAACAAAGACAAATAAATAGCATAAATAAAACGATTTAAACCTGCCCACTTCTCCTCTCCAACAGATATGTCCAGTAGTCTGCCTAGCAACAAGTGTAAATAACACAATAACTTATAGGATTAAAAATTAAATATATATATATATAATGATAATAACATAATAGTAATTATCTTTGTCATCATCAGGCTGTATAAGAATGTTGATCTAAATGTTTTTTGTAGTTTCTGCTCTTTGAATTCATTATTGATTATTATTTCTTGTATTTGAGGTGTTGCTGTTTTTCCGTTTAGCCTCTAAGGTGTGTTTTGACCCTCTGTGCTCGCCGTCGCCTCCTCTGCCTCCTGCTGCTGCCGGTCAGTAAGCTTGCCTCCTGGTACAGCTGTGGCAGTTCCCACAATGCCTTGCTCTGGATGATCAAGTCATCCATCTAGCAAGAAAGAGAGAGATTTCAGGTTGAAATGAGATGAGTAGCGGATTGAGGAAAGAGGTGATGGTGTGTTACAGATTTGGCTTGGCTCTTCTCTCTACCTGGATGTGTTGCAGGTGTCTGAGTCCCTGCAGGACTTTATCTTGCTCGCGGTACTGATGTTTCCTCAGAGTTTTCACCAGTTTCAGGATGTAGTTCAGCTCATCCCTGAGTCTGCCTTCTGCTGCTTTGGCCTGGTTACCAGTGGTGAGGGGTCCGTTAATAATGGACGTGATGGTTGGACGTTGATCCGTCCTGACTGCCTGTGGTGCAGGTGTGGGCAGCTGACCCATCATCTTGTTAATCAGCTTCTCATACGTCTCCAAAACCCCACCTAGGAACACTCGCTTCTCTGCATCCTGAAAGAGAGAGGGAGAGGAAATCGTTAAATTATTAAAAATCCAGAAATCATTTAATGTAAAAATAATAAGAAGTAATGTCTGTTATTGACTTACAAATCATAAAACCTTTGAGTTATTCAGAAATCATAAAGTCGATTTTTGCGACCCCCTGATCAGTTTTCTCAGTGGAAAATCTTTGTGGTTTTGTGTAGGTAAACTAAGAGGCGAGGGGAATGCCGCACTTCCACCGTCAGTGCTGACGCGTAAACATGCTGAAGGTCACATTCCAGCTACAGACCTGGTAAAGACTTCACATCTCCAAATTGTCTCATGTTTTGGACTGATTTTCAATTCCTCTGAAAATACAAATGTGCAACAACTTTACAATAAACTCAGCATGCAAATGTTTTGTAGCAGTGCCACCATCGGGCTGACTGATCCTAAAATGTGTTAAGTTTCCCTCGATCAGGTCCAACTTGCTCATCTGAGTTTCTAACAGTCAGTGAAGAACCTTTGGAGGAATTCTTTAATAAGCGACACTAATAATAGAGCCATACATCACTGAAACCGTGACATGACACCATCCCTGACTCATGTGACTGCTCGCTCTGACAAACTAATGCAAAATCATGACTTTTATGAGTGATGTTATGGAGAACATTGATTGATATTGAAAGTGACACTATAACACCGAAACTTAACTGCACGAAAGGAGTGAGTCTTCACCACAAAACCTCAACACAGGAACAAACTCGATAGCAAGAGTCTGAGAGGAAGGAAAACCCCAACAGCTGCTGACTTGTTCTTGACTTCTATGTTCTGGCCTATAGGTTTGCTCTCAGACTCACAAAATCAAAACTCTTTCACGGTTTCATCTTTGTTTTGTTTTTGTTAAGTTTTCATCATTGCGGTAACTGGAGGACTGTTGGAACTTGGTGGCGGTATGAGCTCTAATGAGTGCCCCTCTAGTTTACCCACGCAGTAACATGTGATCATATGCGCTCTGGTCACATTGCGATGGTACACCTGTCCTCTGACACACACAATCCATCCAGCAGGGAAACACCCGCCAGATAAGACGTCAATGTAACCACTCATCTTCCAGGTGATCTTCGTGCTCGCCCTCGTTGATTAAGCCATTTTGAAGCAGTCACAGCCCACGCTAAAAAGTTATTTTAGAAATGGAAGAAGAGCGAACACTGAGCTAAAAGGAAACATAAACCCCGGGATGACCCCCCACTGTTAGTCCTGATCCTCTGGATCGACAACACTCCACATTTTCCCATCTCTACCTGCTGTACACACCTTCTTCAGCTGTTCAGGCTGTGGAGAGCAAGGAGAGAGGGAAAACCTGGAGGTGTGGGGTACTCATGGAGCAGGACCTCTGATAGAACGCTTCTGCCTGCTTCTGACCCGGGCACACACACGGCTGCAATGTTGAGTTAGCACTGGCATGTGTGTTTGTAGACGCAGTGAAGTGGCAGAATGAGGAGATCATTAAATGCATTTTTATTTACCTGAACTTTCCCCTCCAGCGCCTCCATGGAAAATACAGGCCTGCCGTTAAACCGCTCTTTAACTGGGATTTTCTGCAGACAGGTGGAGAGCAAGACAGACAGTTGTAAAGAGAGAGACAGACAGGTGCTTAATTGTTTCTTACATTCATCCGTCCATGTAAACAATGGAATTGTCCTTTATTTATCTGTAACTCTCTGTACTGTGCAGTACTACTGCTCACATGGTGAAGTAACAGTAAAGGTAAAGTTGTAGTTCTTGTGCGAATATAGAGTAGTAACAGTAGTAGTGTGTAGTACTGAGCATAATACTTGTACTCACATAGTGCTGCAGTAGGTTCTGGATGGTTCTGTTCATTTCTGCAGGGATGTTGAAGCTGCTGACCACACACACGCACATACACAGACACACCATCAGTCTCTCCATGGCAACCATGACTCTGTTCACCACTCCCACTTCTGAGTCGCCGCGCTGATGTCCTGTCACTGCTGGGTTGCAGGTTCAAATCCAAACAGGGTCAGATGCTGTGTTTTAAATTCCTGAGGACCTGCTTGTCTGCTTGTCTGTCCTCTGACCGTAGTGTGGAGCCCTGTGAGTTCTGGTGAAGCTTCAGGCCCTTTATATGTGAGCAGACGCTGCTGCTGCTGCTGCTGCTGATGATGGAGGTGTGAAAATGTGGTCGTGTTTAGTTTCCTTTAAAACACCAAACTTCACAGAAGAGGGTGAGGGGTCTCCCACTCTCATCTCTCACTCATCCTGTCCCTGCTCATCTTTACATCACATATGGCAGTACATTGACTTTGGATTTCCGATTTCAGATCCTGAAACTGAAATCGGAAAAGAAATTCCATGACGCGTTTTTTTTTAAAGATTTCATTACTCACAGAAATCAGATTGTAGAAACATGGCAGGGATACATTCATACCTCTTTATTTTTAATTCCCCTAGTTTATTACACTTTTGCAGAAATTATATAAAGTTAGGATAAATGTCACACACGTGACCTCGCCCAAACAGGCCCGAGGTGATGGATAACTAAAGCCTGTGTGAGGGAAACAAGAAGACCGCCACCAATCAGTCCACATGCAGTTTGTACTGATGATGACTGATGAATACTGTATGTATTTTCACTCAAATAAGGACAACAGTTCTGCTTTGTTGACAAAATGTAAGCCATTAACCCTGAGCCCCAGAAGCAGATAGCCAAAGAATAGAAGGTACACACACCTTTGATTATACTGGATTAACGTTAACTATATGATGTGTGAATACAATAAGCAGCGTTTACAACCAACAGTTTGTTTGCTTTGCCTTTTTCTTCCCGGGTCCAGACATTTGAAGGCCTCTACGCGTATGTTCAAGAGATGTGAGTGATGCACACACACACACACACACACACACACACACACACACACACACACACACACACACACACACACACACACGGCCCTATGTTCATGCTTTTCTTGGGAGCTCCTCTGGGTTTCGTTTGTTTGTGTTGAAACCACTGGAGCGTAATGATGTCCTGGTGAGGGCTGATAGACCAGTAACAGCAGGTGTTAGCAGGTGGGGAATGATTCTATTGGGGTTCTTCTGAAAACCAGGGGACATTTCTGATGTAACTACTGGGGTCAATTGATCCAAAGCTGATTAGAACCAATAGAAATCTAATTGATCAATACTAGAATGTCTAAAGATCTCAATTCACATAATCAATAACAGCACATCGGACAGCAATGGTGTGGGTGTGTCTGTGTGTCTGTGTGTCTGTGTGTGTCTGTGTGTGTGTGTGTGTGTGTGTCTGTGAGAGAGAGAGAGAGAAACACTTAATCATCCACATGCATCTCAGTGAGCAGACTTTAGACAACATGTCACGCCAACGTCATGTCTCTCTGCAGTATATGTAAACTGCTGCCAGGACAAATCCTCTTCTCGTGCTGCGTGTAATTGAATGCAGCATCGAGGCCGTAGGCATAGAACTTTAAAGCTGGATGTGATTGTGGCACAAAGGACGAAGAAGTCCAGCCATGTCTCGTCTTCACACACTTAAGGGTTTTTGTCTTAAGTTTACTGAGACCTTTGACTCGATCCACTGTCGGTAATGTTATGCTGGATTCACAATCATTTTGTCAGTGCTGCACAATGTCATGGGGGAAGAGGAAATGATGTAAGGAAGCAGAAAGTGTTGCTTGGTGTTTGAATGCGAGTTATGACAGCGAGAGGTTACACCTCTGTTTAGCAGAAACTGACGTACCACACACACACACACACACACACACACACGTTATTCTGTGAATGACCGCGAACCGTTTACAATAAATACTCTAGATGGCAGTGGGTCAAACGGAAGTAGGTCAAAGGTCATGAGAGGTGATTTTAATGAAAGCAAATCAAACTAAATGCACAAGGAACAAATTGCAGTAGAGGCAGACACGCAGAGAGACAAACAGGCAGGAAGAGGCAGGTGGGAGATTTTGTCAAATTTTTGTAGAAATTTGTTAATTTCAGATGTTAGATTTTTATCTTGGATATCCCCTACACACACACACACACACACACACACACACACACACACACACACACACACACACACACACACACACACACACACACACACACACAGGAAGTGGTGGTGTGTGTTTCTGGTTTGAGGATTCTCAGCCGTTTCTCCTGAAGTGCAGGTCCACCTGCTCTCTCAGATGGGTTCTAACAGAAAAAGGAACACAGGTTCTGCTCATTTTCATCTCCTCACCATGTCTGGGTTCTCCACATCTCTTCATGAAAAAATTGTGGAGTCATTTTGAAGGAATGAATGAATGAATGATATTTGTTGAGTGTGTAGTTGTTCTCTGTACTAACAGAACAAATGAGGAGTGATGGTAACCAGTGTGACCCCACACTGCTGGACTGGGTAAAGGTCACAGGTCAAAGGTTAATGTGCTCAGACATTTCCATTTCAAACAGATACCTTCAGGACTCTGATGTTGATCTATTTCAATTCACTGTAACTTTTAAGAATGATGTAGTACTTGTACACAGTAGTTCTGCCGTACATCTGCCTATGTGTGACTCAGTGAAACCTGTGATTCAGTTTTTCTCTGGATTAGCCAGCAGATGAATTCATTTATCATGACATCATCTTTTTTTCTCTGACCGAAAAAGTAAAGTCCCTCAGCATGTGGGGAAATCCCTACACACACTGGCACGCGCGCACGCACACACACACACACACACACACACACACACACACACACACACACACGCTCAGCAGCCACCATGCTTACCTGTTGACACCTCTGAGTTGGACCTTTCTAGGCTCACTATTTATCAATCGAGTGATATTAATAATAATAAAATAATAACAGTAATAATGATGATAATGGCGATGGCGTGCAAATTGTCTTTGATTTTAAAAGTCTCAGGCTGAGTGTTGCTGATTTCTGTCTTTATTCCGATGAACCACATCACATACAAGACAAATAAATTAATCATAAATAGAAACAGATTATAACTAAATAAATTATAACTAAATAAATTAAAGTTTGAATTCAGTTTGAAACTTAAAGTCAAAACAAGTTAAATTAGAAAATGAATAAATGCTGTTGTAAATGAAAATACACAGTCTTAATGTGTTAATGAATATAAACACATCATAAACCAATCAAGCAAGTTGTCAAGTATTAGTTGTCATGGAAAACCAACTAGCAGCTCTAATAATAATGTTTGATTTAATGTGAGTCTTGTCTCTGATTGGACAGTTCAGCTGGAGGAGTGAGCGTGGTGTCCACAGTGGCGGTTGCCAATCACAGAAGCCGCCTGGTAGACCTCTTTAAACTGAGCCAGAGCCTGTTTCTGGACCTGCCAGTCGTCCACCTGAGAGACAGAGGGTGGGGGGTGAAATATACGCTTGGTCAAAGGTCACATGTCAGGTTTCTGATATTGATCCAGATAAAGATCAAGAAAGTCATCTTTTTATATATTAGATTTCAAGTTAAACACAGTAAAAATCTACAGCCACACACAGACATACAGGCAGAGAGACAGACACACAGGCAGGCAGAGAGGCTGACAGACACAGGCAGACCGAAAGACAGACAGACAGTTGTCCATACCCTGATGTTGGCCAGCTCGTCCAGCGCTCTGTCCTGTCCGTCCTGGCACTCGTGGTGCAGCTCTTTCTTCAGCATCTCCATCATGTGCTGCAGGCGCATCAGAGCCGCCGTCACCTCGGCCTTCTTCTGGTCTGGAAGCTGGTCCAGCAGAGTCGGGGTTCTGCTCTCCACGTGGTTCCGGTTCTGCTGCAGGATGCTGGAGAAGATGCGCAGGTAGACTTCCAGAGTGGCGTTCAACAGGACCTGCTCCTTCCTCTGTGAAGGACAAACGCCTGGTAGTCAGTTTGCAGGGGTTCACTAGATCAGGGGGTCTGTGTGTGTGTTGGGTGTGTGTGTGTGTGTACCTGGCAGGAAGTGTTGATGTTCTTGATCACAGCTCTGAAGGGAGGATTGCTGCCAATACCTGGGTCCTTCAGATCCTAAAACAGACGCACACACTTAAATACTTGAATTTATGTTCAGCCCAGGTGTTATTCCTCTTTAGTTTTCCCCCTCAAATAGACAAAAATTTGGCCAATAAGTGTGTTTGGCCACGTGTTCTCATCATGAGAGAGAAAAAGGCTTCCAGCGAGAAAAAACTTCCACCTTCCTCAGAAAAAATCCTCTTTTCGTCTTGTTCTTTATAATTATTGAGATGAACTTCTAAACCAGACAACTTTTATTGTCATTGTTAAAGGAAACTTAAATCTCTACTTGACTCCCTCACTACTGACTCATAAACACACTGAATAAGAAACAAAAATATTTAATAATAAGTAAAAGCGTACACACTTGTACCTACACACACATAAATTCACACGTGTGTGTATGACCATCTATGCAAAAACAGCTGAAGTGTCTGTGATGATGATTTCTGCATTCAATCCATCTCAAATTTAAATGATAAGTGAAGAAATTGTACAGACTTTTATCGTTTACAGTCATCCAGGCAGTTTTGGCATGAGGCTAAGCTATCAGCATCAGCACCTGTTCCAGCCTCATACAGCTGATTTTTGTCTGACCAGCAGGAAGCGTGAAACTATCCGAGGACGTAAGTGGATCCCTGAGGGACGCCGCAGGTGGACCAGGTACTCACCAGCAGCTCTGCGATGGAATCGTGAGTTCGTTTCAGGTTCTCGGAGATGAAGCGGCAGGACAGGACCGGACTGCAAGAGGCCATCACAACTCCCAGTAAGACCAGCAGACACACCGAACCACAGCGCCAGAACATAGTGGAGAAAGAAGGAGTACTGCAAAGTGTACTGCAAAAATGTGAGCAAGTGATGTCTGATGCTCTGTGTTTACCTGTCTGTCTGCATTTATAGCCGCCTGTATCTCTGTCTGTGTGTGTGTGTGTGTGTGTGTATGTGTATGTGGCTGTGGTCTGTGGGCTTTCAGCAGCATCATCAACAGTTTTCCTCTAAAACCATATGCTGCTGCTAAACTCACACATGCAGGAGACTCCCTGGTCAGGTTTCCATTTAATTCCATCTACATATGTGTGCACACACACACATACATACACGAACATACACACATTTCCAGGTAAGTTGTGGTGCTGAATTGGTCGGCCTGCAGTTAAACCACTTTGACCAAGGAGCCCCCTCTGTGTGCATGCGTGGGGGCTGCAACAGTGCATACATCATCATGCAAGCTTTATGCCACCATACAGGCCTGTGTGTGTGTGTGTGTGTGTGTGTGTGAGTGTGTGTGTGTGTGTGTGTGTGTGTGTGTGTGTGTGTGTGTGTGTGTGTGTGTGTGTGTGTGTGTGTGTGTGTCAGTCGGGATGTCTATGTGTAAAACTTCAGTTAGACTCCAATTAAATGTAAAATTGGCCTAAATCGCTTCATTAATTAACTTAATAAATAAATAAGTTTATTTTATTTAATAAATGTATAATTTATTGGATCATATAAGTGATGATCAGACGTGTGAAGCCTCAACTGATCAAATAATGATCAATTCATATCTACGTTGGAATCCATTTATACTGTTCATGTCTCGCTCACATTGTTGCACGAACGAGCGGTGCTCTTATTGGAGTTGTGTGTGTGTGTTTGTGTGTGTGTGTATGTGTGTTATTCAATATGATTCCTAAAAGTCATCATCCGGCTTAATTAAGTCATCAAGCTGTCTGGTGCAAGTTAGAGAGTGCAAGTCAGTGTATGTGTTGCTGGTGTGTATGTTGCAGAAGTTCAAATCCCAGTCTGCCTCCACATCCGTGTGCGATACTGGAAAAGATTTGGTGTATTTTATTTGCACTGTCCGTGTGAACATACAGAAGGACATTTCCTGTAAACTAGCATTTGTGGGTCAGGGTTCAAGGTTTGGGCCATGGGTCAGGGGTTAGGGCCAGGGCCAGGGCCCGGGTCCAGCCCAGGGCCTGTCCACCTTATCAAATCCCACAGTCTGTGGTCTCACAAACTCTGATTCCACTGTTGGAGCTGCTGAAAGGATTTTTCACATTTAATCAAGCGGGCTAACAGTTTCACGCTGCTTCCAGTCTTTGTGCTGAGCTAGCCTAACTGCGATGTCCACCTTGTGTTGTGACTCACAGAAAGACGGAGGAGGATATGGTTTGCGGTGGAAGTTAAACGCGATGCGAACGGTTTGCCTTTGAGGAGCATGGGAGGAAATGTTAGGTGTGAGGACGGAAACCATGATGAAGTCGATGATGAAGCTGAGTCATCTTCAATGGAGTGCTTAAGGTGAGGAGAAACCTCAGAGTGAAAGAGAAGTCAAATGTCGTTGAGTATTTATATCTTTGGAAATAATAACTTACTTAACATGGGGGATATGCAAATCCATGTAGGCTGTCCTGTGTGTACACACAGCTGATGGGTCTGTGAGGGGCGGACGTGCCGGTCTGGAGTCCTGCTTTGAGGTCCTTCATCCACCACTGAAAGTGAGTAGAAATAAAGTTCCTTGAACTGTATTGAAGTAACTGAAAACATTGTGCTGAATGTGACAAATTATTAATGGTTAACTTTATAAAGAGAATAAAGGTTGCACAAGCTCACACCTCACTGACCTCTGACCTTGTCTCTAGTGCCACCATGACGGGAAACCTGCCATTTGTACCCAGCCGTAAATCCACCCGTGTGTGTGTGTGTGTGTGTGTGTGTGTGTGTGTGTGTGTGTGTGTGTGTGTGTGTGTGTGTGTGTGTGTGTGTGTGTGTGTGTGTGTGTGTGTGTGTGTGTGTGTGTGTGTGTGTGTCAGGGAGTGATTATATTTCCTAGAAGTCTCTACCAACCATTTTTTTAGCTGTCAGACACACACACACACACACACAGTAACCACATCCCCTCCTGTATGAAGGTTGAATTCCCCATAGAAACACACACAAACACACACACACACCCACACAAACACTGACTGGATAAGACATCGCTGATACTGAATATCTATGATTCACTGTTTCACCTCTAAACGTACAAATCAACCCACATTTCATTGATTTTCCATTTTGTTTAATTCAAACAATATGAAACAAACAAAAGAAGAGAAATAATTCTGCTGCTGACTGAGTGTTTCCACATAGAACAGGCGACTCGGCACAATGGCGCTGATGGAGGATCAGTGGTGCGTCAGAGCATGGGGGCGGAGTCACAGTTGTGTCTGGCTCGCTGTCACAGGTGTGGCTTGCTGGCTGTGTGGGGGGAGGGGTTTGCAGGAGGGCTCCATGGACAGGAAAGACAGCCAATCATGACCCCAGTGTTACTTGAACCTCTCGCCCTTCCTCCTCTCCTTTTCCTTTACTGACATGTTGTAATTCCAGGTCTCGACCAGCAGAGGGACACAACGGTTGAGTCTGAAGCCATTAGGCATAAATTTTAAAAGATGAAAACTATTTCAATTCAACTTGAGGCTCGATAACAAATTCATGTAACAAAATAGCAACACATATGTTAAAAAAAATACATCTGAATTAACTTCACACTCTTTTCAATTAAATACATTAAATTTAAATTCATATTAAATTAATTATAATAGTTTTAACACTGGAACATTACCATACACATTTTACTGCAGTGACATTTTTCATGGAAAATGACAAAACAATAAATAGTCTAAGAAATAGGGTACAAATAGATCTATAAATACACCTACACATATAAATATAAATCATCTATCTAAATATAAAAATACAAATATTTAAACTTCGCATTCAACATGATGAAGGTGAAGATAAGATGATGATGACTATGAGGATGGAAGCTTCACAAGATGTTGTGCTGTGTCAGCTCGTCCATCCATCTGAGCATGAAGGGGAATTCTCTGACAGCCTTCATCACTCCTTCATTTCTCCTCTGTGTGCGCGCACACACACACACACACACACACATACACAAACACACATAGGTACTGTAGTTTATTGTAATAGAGTCAGTAATATTTGTACAAATATAAATATTTTTACCTTCTTGATTTTTCTCTCCACTTTTTTAATCAGGTGAAACCATTTAGAGGGTTTAGACAATGAAACCTGAAAAACACAAAATACACACATCATGTGTATGTCTCTACTGTCAGTGCTACAGTGTGTGTTCACTCATAGAATGCTGCAGTGCGTGTGTGTGTGTGCACGCGTGCATGTGTGTGTTCACTCACACAGTGATGCAGTGTGTGTCGCATTCGGTCCAGCAGGTCGTTAAAGTGGAGTGGAAGGAGCTTCTGGATGACATCACTGCTGAACACGCGCCTCTGGTAGATGTCAATCATCTCCCTCATCTCCTGCCATCCAATCTGACGCTGAGGAGAGAGAGTGTGACAGTCATGTGACACAGATAAGCCCCACCAACATGAGGAAGATCAGACTGTGTACCAACTAATGCTACCTACTACAAGCTGATAGTAATACTACATAGTAACAGGCAGACAGACAGACATGCAGAAATACAGGCAGACAGACCTCTTGACAGATGGTGCAGAACTTTGGCAGCAGTCTGAATCTCCATGAAGATTTTTCTTCTTTCTGTCCATCAATAACAACACAAAATGAACAAAATTATTAATATGAAAACTAATCAACGTGTCAACATGTCAATAATAACTCATTCAATGATCAACAGATCATGAAAGAAAAATCTATTTTGAAGGAAGTGAATCTGTAGTTTGATTATTGATTTTTGACTCAGACTCAAAGGTCAGACTGATAACATTATTGACCTGCAATCACTACTTAAAATTAAATTCTTAGATCCTGGGCTTATGTGCTGATCAATAGGTTTTATTGCCCATCCATCCTTGGTTTCGTTGATTTATAACAAATTATAATACAAATTAAATTTTAAACTTTATTGATTATTCATTATTGGTATAATCACCTTACACCTTAGACCTTTATCATTTATTTGATAACTTAGCTGATATTTTAACCACCAATGCATCATTGCTGACTTGCAATTGATAATCAAAGTGACATATGTATTGACCTGTAAATGATGCTCTGTTTGATCATCAGTTATTGATCTTACCGGCAGGCTGTTGATCAGGTGTTTGCTGCGGCTCCACAGATCTCTGATCAGTTCAGCAGGAAGTTCCTGTCGGCAGCTTAACCTTCTCTGTGCTTGGGTTGCCGAGGTCATCGTCTCCGAGGTCACCATGAGAACAACCCCCAGCAGGAGGAGCACCCTGGTGGCAGATAACTTCCTGTCCAGCAGGGGAGACATCTTCAAGTGAGGGACATACACTCATCCACCTGCTTTATACCTCCTCCTCCTCTGTCTCTCTCCTCCTCTCTTCTGTCACACCCCTCCCTCCTTTCTTTCCCTTTCCTCTCCCGATCTGTCTGTCTCTCTGCCTGTCTCACTCCTCCCTCCTTTCTTATATCCTTGTCTCCTCTTTCAAAACTTTCCCACCTTGTTGAAATGTGACCCCGACTCAATTTTCAAGGAGTCTCCAACGTGACGCCAGCCGCCCCTCTTTTCACTTATTTCCTCAATTCTCTCCTCTCTCCTTCCTTGTTCCCTTCCTCCCCTCTCTCTCCTCTCCCCTCTCTTGTATCCTCACTCATCATTCAGATTCATTTGATTTAATCTTTAAATTTAAATTGAATCGTGCATCAGAACAAATTAACGACATTTCTAACATTCATCAGAATTGTTTGTCCTTTGTAAGATGTTTGGGACATTTCCTTAGGTTATGGACTCAAACACGCTCTCAGTGCGCTGTGTGGATGATGTCACTTCCTGCGGCTGTTACCGAGATGCCTGAGGTGATCTGGTTTTGGTGTTTAGATTTTGCGGTCAGATTAAAGTAGGTTGTGGTTTCGCATCTCGACTTAGTGAAACAGTGACTCTGCAGGTTTGTTTTTCCAACCGGCAGGTCACTGAAAACGCTGAGTTGCCATCTGACCCAGATTAAACACCAATGAAGAAGAGGAAAAAGAAGAGGAGGATGAGCTGATGGTTACCTTTACGTCAAACTCAGCATGTGGGGTGAGGGATTCTGAGTGCGTATGCGTGTGTGCATGTCTATGTCTATGTCTGGAAGCAGTAACCAGGTCAAGTATGAACACTGAAAGTAGACTGTCTGTCTGTCTGTCTGTCTGTCTGTCTGTCTGCCTGCCTGCCTGCCTGCCTGCCTGCCTGCCTGCCTGCCTGCCTGCCTGCCTGTCTGGTGGACAGGTGACCGGACAGTCAGTCTGACTGACAAACTGTCGACTTAAAACCAAATCATGTTTTCATGTCACACACTTATCACTAATCGTGTTCAATACAGTGCAAAAACAGACAATGTTCACTCATGGCGTTCACAGGAAAATGGCCATGTTCCATTGGGTGGAGGAAGGCAAACCGCTAAGTGCTGAATGGGTCGCGTTCCACATTACGACATACACAGTACACAGAACAGGCAGACACTTTTTCAGATGAGCGATAGATTGGATGAATGATTTAGACTCCAGACAGAAACTGATTCCACGCTTGACCTTTGAACTGACCTGAGTCCCCTTTACTGTACTCAGTGTGACTACATGTGGTCTTTCTCACTGTAACCTGTGTCGCTGTGTCGTTGTGTCGTTGTGTCTTTGTGTCGTTGCCTTGTTGCGTCGTTGTGTCGTTGCCTTGTTGTCTCGTTGTCTCGTTGTCTTGTTGTCTCGCTGTCTCATTCTCTCGTTGTCTCAATGTCTCGTTGTCTCGTTGTCTTGCTGTCTCATTGTCTTGTTGTCTCATTGTCCTGTTGTCTCGTTGTGTCGTTGTGTCGTTGTCTCGCTGTCTCGTTGTCTCATTGTCTCGTTGTCTTGCTGTCTCATTGTCTTGTTGTCTCGTTGGCTTGCTGTCTCATTGTCTTGCTGTCTCATTGTCTTGTTGTCTCGTTGGCTTGCTGTCTCGTTGTCTTGTTGTCTCGTTGGCTTGCTGTCTCGTTGTCTCATTGTCTTGTTGTCTCGTTGTCTCATCGTCCAGTTGATTGGATGTTATCAATACGTCCACCAGAGGGCAGGTCTTATCTTAGACCAGCACACCTGACTTATGAGGGATGTTACGTTAACCGTCCTGATCAGATGTGCGATTTTGATGATGCCATGTGACCTTTTTTTTTGTGTTTTTTTGCTGGAAATTCTGTGATTATGTCATAGTTACACCTGTTGCTCTCTGTGATTGGCTAATCATAACATAGACAGACAGACATAACGACTCATTCAGATCCATATCTCTCTTTCTCAAACAAATACACAGACACACACAACCCACCTGTCATGTTGTTCCACTGTGTGTGTGTTCTACCTGAGTGGTGACATCAGTGGGGGATTTCCCACCAAGAGGTAAAAAAACAACAGCAAACTTCCCTTTGCTGCAGAGAGAGAGAGAGAGAGAGAGAGAGAGAGAGAGAGAGAGAGAGAGAGAGAGAGAGAGAGAGAGAGAGAGAGAGAGAGAGAGAGAGAGAGAGAGAGAGAGAGAGAGAGAGAGAGAGAGAGAGAGAGAGAGAGAGAGAGAGAGAGAGAAGATCGAGATAAGATCTGAGGTTCCATTTTTAGCTTCTCTGTTCTGTGTTTGATACTTAATTTAGGTTTTCACTCTTTGTTATTGTGACACTGCTGGACTGGTTTGATAACATTTAACTGTTCTTTCCCTGCACATAAGTCACTCCTGTGTGTGTGTGTGTGTGTGTGTGTGTGTGTGTCTGTGTGTGTGTGTGTGTATGTGTGGGGTTGTGTGTGTGTGTATGGTTGTGTGTGTGTGTAGCTGTGTACAAAGTGTCTTTTTGATGAGTTGAGAATCCCACTAACTGAATCATCTCAATAAATTCAATGTTTTATAAATGTCAGTAAGAGTAACTAAAATGACTAGAAAGAGTTGAAGACTGAAATCTTATTTGCTATTGGAACTCTCTGCCTGGCAGTAATCTGGGCTGTTGTCAGTCTGTGAGGCTGTGAGAGTTCTTGGGGTTGAACCTTCAATCCGCTCTTCCTTTACCACATCAAGCCTGTGGGCCCATAAATGACTGAGAGGTGAAATGTGAAGAGGAGGTGAAGTCTTCATCCTGCCCAGAGTCGTTTATGTGATGATCATTCTGAAACCAAATCTTCAAACCTACGCAGGATAAAGTAGGTAAGTAGGTTTTTGCTCAACCCTGCACCAATTAATATGTGTTAATATATGTGTGTGCGTGCTTGCATGGGTGTGTGTGTGCTTGTGTGTGTGTTTGATTGACAAACAGACATTAAAAGAAAAGATGAAAATTATAACACACTGAACAATAATTGTAGAAGTCGCTCATCTTTGTGTGTGTGTGTGTATGTGTGTGTGTGTGTGTGTGTGTGTGTGTGGGTGTGTGTGTAACAGAAGAGACAACAGCTAACATTCATACTGACGTTATACCCAAGATCTGTTTAATCAGAAAGTGTGTGAGGGAGCTGCAGGAGCATCTGTGTTCACTCGTTTGGAGTTGCTTCTCCTCCTCCTCCTCTCTGTCCCCCTCCTGCCTCTGCTCCTGCTCCTGCTCCTGCTCCTGCTCCTCCTCCTCATCCCTGTCCTCCTCCTCCCTGTCCTCCTCCTCCTGCTCCTCCTCCCCCGTCCTCCTCCTGCCTCTGCTCCTGCTCCTGCTCCTCCCCGTCCTCCTCCTCCTGCTCCCCCTCCTCCTGCTCCTGCTCCTCCTCCTCCTCCCTGTCCTCCCCCTCCTGCTCCTCCTCCCCGTCCTCCTCCTCCTGCTCGCCCTCGTCGTGCTCCTGTTCCTCCTCCCCGTTCTCCTCCTCCTGCTTCTCCTCCTTCTTCTCCTCCTGCTCCTCCTCCTGCTCCTCCTCTTCCTCACCCTCCTCTCATTTACTGTAGTGCTCTGACTTTGCTTTTTATGGAAATGTCACTTTTCTCTCTCCTCTCCTCGGCCGTCCAAGAAGTTTTATAAATGTCCACATGGTGGAGCTGTCTTCGCCGCAAATAAAGACTTCCTGTTTGGCTCAAGGAGCAGAAACTGAATGGTTTTTTACTGAAGTCTGGTATAAAGCAGTGAGCTGCTCCTTTAACTTGTCATCAGCACAGGAGACATTTTGATTTTGACAAAAACTTTATTTCAATATAAAAGCTTTACTACAGAGGGTTGAGAGTTCATTCAGCTCAGTGTGACATCAAAACACTTTAAACGTGAGTGCATGCGTCCTTGTGCATGTGTGTGTGTGTATGTGAGAGTGCGCCATATCATGGCAACATCATTTCAGGTATTAAAACGTCCTGATCAATAAATAGATAAATAACCATAATTGGTTTTACTTAAAGTCAATATACATTATTGACAGTTTGTATCAACACTTTAAATACATTGCAAATATCAGATTAAATAAAGACAATAAATAAAAGTGGATAAATAAGTTTAAGTCTTCAGTTAGCAGCTGTGGCGTTTCTGGTGTAGACGCAGAAATCCTGCAGGTATGTATACAGGATGTCGATCTCTCCCACCGCTTTGTTCAGAGCTCCCTCGCCCCCGTTCTGAAACGCAAACAGCACAAACACATTACACACTCAGACACACACACACACACCATCCTCTGGACACTCCACTGGCTCGCTGTGTGTGGGCAGGGGTTGCTCTGTTCCAGGTGGTTGCTATGGTGTTGTTGATGGTTGCTATGGTGTTGTGTGGTGTTTGGGACAAAGGTTTAAGGAGGAGTCACTGTAGAGTCAATCTGGGTGATCGGTGATTTATCGATGACAACTGATTAGCTCATCATCTGAATGTCACAGTTAAATCATGTCTTTATTATAAAAACAACTTAGCAAGCTTCTACCTTGAGCTTTCTGCGAAACTCGACGGCGTGGTGATGATCTCGGTAATGAGTCACATTCTGCAGATAGACAGACAGACAGACAGGTTAGCTGTTATCACTTCAATCTGAGGTGTGTGTGTGGTAGATAGTTTGCAAATTAAACCATCGAAAGTTGACATCAGTATTAACATTAACCACACTGACACCACACACACATACATTCACTCGCTCGCCCGCTCTCACTCTCTCTCTGACATTGTAGGTGTGGAAACAAAAATATGAATCAAATCCTAATCTCAGTCCAAATCCCCACCCTCAAACCAAGTCTACACCCTTATGAGGGTCCCCACAGCATCAGGACCAAATAACACACACACATGCACATACACACACACTCACACAGCCGTGTGCCTGCAGGTCGTCGCTGACCCGGGCGAGGTCGGTCTTCACTCGCAGCATGCTGTGGTGCTCCGTCTCATGGTGGTTCAGGATGTTGTTGAGGTAGTAGTCCAGGATGTTGGCATGCAGGCAGCAGATCGTCAGGTATTCCTACAGGGATCAGAGGTCAAAGGTTATGGGACAAATCCCCTCTGTGTGTATCTTTGTGTGTGTGTGTATGTGTATGTGTGTGTGTGTGTGTTACCTGCTCTGTGCCGACTCTGGGAATCAATCTCACGCTGGAGTCGTCCTCCGTCTGTAATGTCTGCGCCTGAACAAACACATTTAATATAATTAATTTTAATCAGTACTGTTTTTTGGAGAAAATAGGTAAAATATCACCAAACATCTTTTACACAAATTATATTAAAGAAAGTGAACAATTAATCTGCGCAACCATCTAAACGTGCCTAATCCTGAGCCACAGTATCCAGAATCCAGAAACAACTTATTCCTTCTTTGCTTGCTTGAAAGTTAAACTCATTTAAATATGTCACGTACGTGTTGCGACACATTTCTGACAGCCTTGTATGTGTCCGGACTCCGCAGAGGACCACTGATTGGCTTATCCGCAGCAGGGGCAGCCCTAATCTGTTCCAACCTGCCAATCAGGAGCAGAGGGACGACGAGGAGCCAGACGAAAGCAGAAATGGAGTTCATGGTGACGAGAGTTGTGTTTCTTCTGTAGATTGAGCAGCTTTTACCTGAAACAGACATACAAGTTCACAAATTAACAAAACTAAATAAATCGATCATTAGAAAAACGAGCAGCTTTAACACACACCTGAGCCTTGGGTGTGTGTGTGTCTCACCTGTCAGCAGATGCTGTGATGTGTGATGTGTGATGCTCTGTGTCCATCTCTTTTATAGAGCTGTGCCTCCGCCCTCCATTGCAGGAATATAGGCCAGGTAACCACACACACACACACACACACACTGTATATTGTTTGCTGTCACTTACACGAAGAGGAAATTAACTGCCTGTCAAACTGTGACGACATCGTTCGGCAACCTGCTAAACGAGCAAATAAATTTGACTTCTGCTGTGACATCATTGTTTCTGCCGTGTGTGTGTGCGTGTTTTAGTAATTCCCATTATTGTATGAACTTCCTTTTCAAGTTGAACTGTTCTGGTCGAGTGTGATGTAATGTGCTTTATAAAAGACTTACAGAAAGCATCTAATGAATATGAATATAAATGATGTTATAATGTTGCGTTTGTAGGTTGTTAACTGTGTGTGTGTTATAACGTTAATTCCCTGCCTGATGTGGAGAACATCACTATTAAATATCAGAGCTGTAGATCACTGACTTTCGTCAGTAATACATCCGATGAGGGACAGACAGGAGATCTTCTCGTCCTTGGTGGAGGTGTAGGACATGTTCTCTATGGGGGACATGTCCTCTATGAAGGACGTGTCCTTTATGGGGATATGGTTGGTAAAACAAGGTTTGCCTTAATTCCTGGATGCCTAAGCTGTTAAAGTGTAGCTGCTGCTATGCTAGCCTGGTAATGAGGAGGGCGGAGTCACATGCATGAGCACCAAGGTGGGAAACTCACTCTGTCTTTCTTTGTTACTTCTCCTTGCAAACTCGACTTTCCGATCAGTTCTTCCTGGTGATAACCTGGGTGTGACCACCTTTTTTATTTTTTTTACACAGTGTGTGTGTGTGTGTGTGTGTGTGTGTGCACAATGAGTTTCTGAATTTAACTTGAAAAAGGGTTTAATTCACTTTGATCTTTTTATCCCATAGGTTTTCATTTTATTTACAGTTAAAATCACAAAGTTGGATTCTTCTTGTTGTCTTTGTTAATTGTATTTCAAATAAATCGACTGGTTCCAAATTTATTCGTGAGGATAAACCCATGAAGCTTCACCGTAGAGATCATGAAATTATTTTAAATTTGATTAATAATCACCATAAAAACAAATGTGCTCATCATTCCGCAGATTGACGAAAACTATTGACCAATCAGAGCCGCGCCTTGGCATTAGAATAATGTCATGATGCTGGTGGAGTCTGTTTAGGCTTCCTGTTTGACTGATCGACTTACGATTCCCTTCAGGTTGACCTTAACTGTCACTCACAAACACACACGATTGTTCAGGTCAGCAGTACGCATGTGTTTGTGCGTGTGTGTGTGTGTGCGTATGCGTGGGTCACCATATTTTGTCGCCACATTTCCTTTGACAAATAAAGCTTTTAGAACAGGCTCTACACACACTGCGGTGACAGAAAGCTGACACACGTGCACACACACACACACGCGTAATACACAGTTTGTTCTGTATGCTCTGAGGGGAATTCACCACCTCAGAGCATACCTGTGAATGAGTGAGTGGTTCCTAGGAAACCATGGTGTCTGTCCAGGGGAAAATGATGATGACAATGGTGCTTATACCTCTTCCGCAGAGACCTTTGACCTCTTGTCAGTTCTGCTTTAATGAAGAATCATTTCTTTGCATGTTTAGCAAGGTCTTACTTTCAGATTGCCTGATACCAAACAGCAGTGAGATACTGAGCTCAGAACATTTCAATCAACTTTATTAACGGACTGTCTGAGGCTCTCTCTGTCTCTCTCCCTCTCTCTCCGTCTCTCCTCCCTCCCTCTCTCTCCGTCTCTCCTCCCTCCCTCTCTCTCTGTCTCTCTCAGGACTTGTGTCTTGTTTATCTTCTGCTGTATTATTTCATCCCTCCTTTGTTGTTTTTCTCCGTCCTGTAGTTCCTGTTTCACCCCAGGACATTTCGGCAGAGGGACTCCCCCTTTCAATTCTCTCTCCTCAACCTTCTTCCTCGTTCCGTGAGCGTGAGGGCGTTTTGCTGCTGTCCCTCAGGAGCTCTTGGCTGGGTCTGGGCCTTTGAAGCTCTGTATGTGATACTGTCGGTGAACTTGACTTGGCTTGAAACATGATAAAGAATCAGAAAATAACAATAAACTACCACTGCCTACTGTCATTGAGAAATCTAAATGATCTGGATCTGGATCTGTTTTTATTCATTTGGTTTTGTTTATGTTGAATGTGTGTGATGACTTTCGCTCATTATTGTACTGATCCCGAGACCTTTCCAGATGTGCCACCCACAGGTCAACTGTCTCACTTGAGCCACTCTGCAGTGAACACAGATACTGGACCTGCTCATGGGCTGTAATCACTGGGGGCGCTAGTAGGCGTTAAAGTCAACAAACCTTTCCTATAAGCTTTCATGACAATTTTATTATTTTGATCTAAAAAACATTCATTTCAAATAAAAAATCTGCTTAAATGATGAAATCCAGTTTAAGGTTTGGTATTCAGCTATTTCATTTCACCTATAAAATATTTCTTTCCTAATTAAAATAATGGCTATTTTACAGATAATAACAGATGATTCTGACTATTCAATGACATTTGTCTCTACACAGCAAATGTACAGCGTGCTAGTTTCCATGATGACAGCAGACACATGAATGGGGTTAGAAGGTCAGAGGTCATGACTTCCCCCAGAAGTCCTGTTGTCTCTTCTGAGCGCGCTCAAGGACAGAAGACGCCATCGAACAGGAAGCTGCTGAACGCCACGACATCACTGACAGACGGTCGTCTGGGGAATAAGAGCAAGAGTTGACTGAGTGAGATGTACCATGGCAGTGGGCTGCGCGGGGGTAAACATATATGAGATGGAGTCATTCCATTTTAATTCATGTGTTCTAAACAGAAATACAAATAAAACGTGATAAATAAAAATGTTAAATTACCAACCAATGAAAGTTCAGTTGAGTTTATGATATATTAACACAGGGGTCAAAGGTCAAAAATATTTCACCTTCATCAAGGCTGAAGTCCCCTCCTGACCAAAGGTAATCCCTGGACCTCAAACCCAGATGACCTGAGAGGAGCAGTGAGACCAGAACCAGTGTGAAGACAAGTACCAGCACCACTGCACAGACGAGTATCAGGACCAATATATACCCAAGTATGAGTATGAATAGAAATACAAATATCCAGTATCCAGTTCTGACCAGTGAAAAGTACTAGCATTACATACATCTGACAGCATCACTACCAATACCAGTGTGAGTACCCATCCTAGTATAAATTCATACCGTTATGCTGGAAGTCGGGGTGTCGCAGTGTTCCATGTATACAGTGGTGTGGGGCCGGAGCTACAGGGGGTGGAGGGCTGTGCTTCGTCCTGATTGGTTTACAGGCAGCGCTGGCGGTCGATTTGATGGGAGAGGGGTTAGAGGATGGGATGGGGACGGGGATTTGCTCTGGCCACGCCTCCTTCTTTGTGACTGGCACGTCATCTGCTGTGTGAGCTCTCTGTGCCATGGAAACGGCTGATACAGGCCTCTGAGGCTGTGCATACATACACATACATAACAACTGTTGATCTCTTAACTACTTACTTAAATACTTCTGTAACAAACAAGAACGACACAATATAATAACCTGCGGCGTGTATAAGAGAGGTGAGGAACTGCTCATCAGCTTTCCCACCAGTATAGCGCCTCCTGCAGGACAAACGGGTCACATGTCATACAGTGTGGTCTGAAGTGTGTGTGTTTGCATGTGTGCGTGTGTGTGTATACCGGTGGCAGGGGTGGTGCGGTCGTGATGGGTTCTCTGAACTGGTCGGATCTTCAGAGTGGGAGTCGGTAACCTGCCCCCCTCCCTACACACACATACACACACACACACACACACACACACACACACACGGGTGGGTTCGATCTTGTTTAATATCAGTACAACTATTTTGACCATGAGTTCTTATACTATCGCTACTGCTACTACAACTCCTGATGATACGCAGCACTGAACAAAAGTACTCACTCATCTGTCTCTCCTCCTCCATCTCCTTCATCCCCATCTCCTCCTCCTTCATTTCCTCCTCTTCTTCTCCAGGCCTGGCGTCTCTCAGCAGGAGGAGTGGGGGCTGTTCCTCCATCTCGTGTCCTCCCAATAGACATCCTGGGACTGGAGTTACTGGAGTGGCTGCAGATAGACAGAGTAAGTAGTGAGTGAGTAGAGTGAATAGTAAGACCAGGGTAAACCTTCTAGATGCTGAATGTCTCTAACCTGTCCAGGTCCAGAGCTCCCACAAAAGAGGAGCTGCTGCTGTCTGGAGCTGCTGCGGCATCCTGACCGGGGTCAGAGGTCAAGTGTGGGGTGGGGGGGTGGGTGGGGGTGTCAGTGGGTTCCCACAGAGCGTTGTGGTCAGACTGCAGCTGGCTCAGGTGGTCCCTGCAGAAGTTGGTTCCCCAGGCCCGGCGGCGATAGGACACAGCCTTCTGCCTGAGCTCCTGAACCTGCACGCCCACAAATGCAGAGCAGAACGATGCAGCATCTGACCGGCACCTCCAGACTCAGACAGTAAGTGGAGTTCATTATGAGCCTTGTATGTTTTAGAACAGTTCGACGACAGCGAGTTAAAACAGTGGTCGCCACGACTCCCTCTTATGTGATTAGTTGCAGAGTAGCATATATGGAAACATTAAATGGAAAAGATAAACTGTACTGAAAATAATTGTGATACTGTCAAGCTTCTGAGAAAACAGTTAAGTTAGTAGCTTCACTACTTATAATAGTCAATATGGCTACTTACACCATTAGTAGCAGCAGTTGTAATTGTAGCAGCAGTAATAGTACAAGTATAAATAATTAATTGAAGCAGTAGCAGTATCAGTAGTTGTGAGTAATAGTAGGTTAAAGTTGTAAGCAACTAACTACACTACAGTTACCACCAAACAGCACAGTTTGATAAGTTAGTGTGTACTTGAAAAATGTTTAACTTCCAGGGGAAAAACTCCTGAGTGAGAGAGAAGGAAACGCTAAAGAGAAATGGAAAGTTTTATCCTCAAACCCCCCAAACCATACTTTCCATCAAAGCAGTGGGAAGGTACCTGTGTGTGTGTGTGTGTGTGTGTGTGCGTGTGCGCGTATGTGTGACTAACAATGTGTTGTTTCCCTGAAATGAAGCATTGTGGTTTGACCGCTGATACTCAGCAGTTTGAATTACCAGCAGAAACACACACACCACATCAGTGTGAGTGTGTGTGTGTGTGGGAGGATGAATGCATGGCTTAAGATTTAGGTTAAAGTTTTTAGATGACTTTATGTTTATAATCATGAATTGAATTTGCATTCGATCAGAGATCCACAGAAAAGTGTATGAAGTGATGCAAGCATATGTACACACACACGTCTACAAAACAAGATTTATGTAAAAAAAAAATTGAAAAGTGTTGTGCCTCTGTAAGTTGTGTCATTGTGTAGAGGTTTGTTCTTCTCTTCAGGTCTGTAGGTCTTTGAACTGACCCTTATAGATCCATGAACACGTGTTAAATCCTCTAAAAGCTCCTCTACATTACGCTGTAAGTTTAGTTACATACTTATATGTTGACCTCTGACCTTTGACCCTGAACCCTCTGTATGTTGAAATGTATCTCTATCCTATAGTAACTTCCGGGTGCCTTCTCTCATCAGTCTGCAGCTTGTGCGATGTCACCCCATAACGTGACGTAGCTGAGAGAATGTTGGTAGCTACATCAATAGGGTGTGAAGTGGTTGTCACGGTGATGGTGACAGACATATCAAGAAATACCTCATTTAGCCATGACCAACTCTGAGTGGGGAACCCTTGGATCTGCACACACACACACACACACACACACACACACACAAAGGTTGATCAATGAAACCAGGCCCCTCATGACCCCTCCCATGATAGTCCTGGGCCCTGACCTGTGAAGCTTGAACATCTGGAGCCTCGCCTCCTTCCTGGAGCCTAACAAAAGGGGAACAACAGCTGGATTCATGTTTTCATAAATATATTAGATCTACATACACATTATAACACACACACACCTGTGTTGTACTTTCTGAGGAGGAGGAGGAGGAGGAGGAGTGGGAGTGGGTGTGGCTTGCCGTGGCGGTGACCGTGACCTCACGTTTTCATTCTGAGGGGCAGGCTTTTCCTGTATGGGGCAGAGCTTCTTCTCTGACCTCTCCTTCCTCTTCATTTTACCCGAGAGATAAAACAGTTCAGTCAAAACCCTGCCACTTTTATCTCAACAGCGCCCCTCTGGAGATGCCAAATTTTATTTATGACATTAGACGATGGGGCTGCTCTGATTGGCTCGTTACATGTTAGAACAGCCACATTCAGGTTAGCAGAATTATGTTTGAGGAATGCATGTGTGAGTGTGTGTGTGTATGTATGTGTTTGTGTGTGTTTGTGTTTGTGTGTGTGTGTGTGTGTGTGTGTGTGTGTGTGTGTGTGTGTGTGTGTGTGTGTGTGTGTGCGTGTGTGTGTGTGTATGTGAGTATGTGTGTATGTGTGTGTACCATGTCTGTGTAAGACAGTGGGACTCTCTGATGTTCCAGCTGTTTCCGGAGGCGGGGTCCAGTCGGCAAGACCAAACCCTGAAAGCTCCTCTGGTACTCTGTGTCCATGCTTACATGTTTTTTCCTGAAAGGAGGGACCAACCTGCTCAGCCCCTGAAGAGGTCAAAGGTCAGCAGCACAAAAATCAGATGAAATAAATAATTAAACAAGTAATTAACAGAATGACATCAGTGAACTGTTACTCTGCCTCCACCTAATGGCACTGTTTGGTGCATCACCTGCTCTGCAGTCAGTATGGGGGGGACAGCTAGTGTAGGTTCCTTCCAGCTGAACTGTCTATGGTGCTCTGACATTTGACCCCCTGATCCTTGACTTCTTGACATCAGCCCTGCCTTCCTCCACAGAGCTAGATTAACCTGCCATACACACACACGCACACAGGCACGCACGCACGCACACACGCACGCACGCACTCTCACACACACACACACACACACACACACACACACACACACACACACACACACACACACAGAGCTGTAGTTGCGGTAGTCGTTTTGGAGTGTTGTGGCTATTATTATTTTGTCTCACCTCAGTGGCTGAGGGTTTCTGTCTATCAAGGCTGCTGGGCTGTGGCTGGCTGTCAGGCTGGTGGTGGCGGGTCTTAGCTGAGCACAAAGCAGATAGCATAGAGCTGTGATAGTGAGCAGGACCCTGTCCAGTTCCACCAGGACAGAGTCAAGTTCAACCATCAGTGAAAGATAAGCTCAGTGATTTATATCTACCAAGATCTGAAGGAGGTTCAGGGTTTGATAGAGGTTCAGCTTCTGGTACAGGACCTAATTCTTCTGGGGGACCTGGATCTGCTGGAAGTTTGGAGTCCACAGCAGGCTCCTTCTTTTGGACTGAAGAGCTCCTGGAGGCTGGAGAACCGATATATGAGCTTTACTACAGTTTTAAGGAGCTTAAAACAGCATCAGTATCTATATTGTAATTTTGAACTACCAATATCCATTTACCTCAGATTGATTCTACAGCACACATATGAGATGAGCTTTATATTTCTACTGTTTAAAAAAACATTGAACTTTTTTACTTGTCCTAACATGTATTACCATTAGAATGTGGGACAGTGTTGTTAGTGTTACTGAATGTTTGTGCCGTTTACTGAAGGAAAGCGAAATATAATAAGTGATATAGTTGGTTACCCCATCAAATTTCAATACTTACCTAAGTATCATTTTGAAGTGTTAAAATGTAATATTGTGTTAACATTAATCCACAGACATTTATGAGAGTGCATTTCATAGTTGTTGTAAATTAAAGCTCCCTACCAGCAGGGGGCACTTTTCTCTGAGCAGAAGGAGGCATCTGATCCGGTGGACAGAGCAGAGAACTACCATGACCAGGAGCGCTCCTCCTCCTCCTCCTCCTCTGGAGACAAGGCTCTCTACTGAATGCTGAGGGAGAGACAGGCAGACAGACAAACAGACAGACAGGTAGACGGATGATTCTGCATGTTGAATGAAGACTTTAAACGTTAAAAATGTTTATCCGTCACTATCTGTGGCTTGACTATTAAGTATTATTTGTATCCTATAATAATATTGATGATATTGTAAACTTGTCTCCATCCAATCAGAGCACAGAGCAGAGGTCCTACCCATCTGGTCAGAGCGCAGGCCGGCCAATGTGTGAGGAGACGCAGCTCTGGACCGGGAGACACCGAAGCTCTTCTGGTACTCAGTCTGACACTTGAAACCAACAAAAAACAAAGATGAGAATCTGCTCCCAGGACACAGAGGACCTGTTTGATTCTAGTGGACCTGCACGGACCTGTGTGACTCTGCTGGGCATGCATGGACCTGGTCAGCACTGCAGTGGAAGCAGACTACATGGTGAGTGAATCTCTTCTTCTCAGTCCAAACAGATATTATATCTGAAATTGAACTATAATTTCTGAAATTCATATTTAATACTCAGTCACATCACTTCTGATTTATGGTTTAGGCTTATTTATTCATTTATTGATCGATCATAAATAAATTAGTTTGTATTCATCCTCAAGGATGTATGAAAGAAGGTGGATAGTAGTTTGCTGTTGTTTAAACTGACAACAATAAAAACTGAAGTGATGTTCTTACATTCTTCTGAGATTGGTCAGGGGAGTTTAATTGTGTCCTTACTGGATTCATTGGATTCATTGTGTTCATGTCTTTACTGTGACTCACACTTGCAGGTTCATAGATGGGCATATGTGCCATGTTGTTTTATTGACACAGACCAGAATAAACATCTGATTCATATTTTCATACCGTTCACATGTCAAACAGGAAATAAGTCTATGTACCACAGTGAAAACATCTAACATCTGTTCAAGGCTGATTATCTGTGATTTGTAACTCAAACCTAATTGAAATCACGGGAAGAGGCTGTAAATGTAAAGGTAGATTATCTCTATAAATCGAGAATCAACATGTGAATGTGGCTCTGGTGTTCATTCTGGTCCAGATGACCTCAGGCTGACCTGGTCTCTGTAAACCGGCTTGGCTAAGACTGCTGCTAACGCTAACGCTAACAGCTAGCTCGGCGTGTTTACCTTGAAGCGGACTGTCATGACGGCCTCACCTCTGGTGATCAAACACCGCGAGAACTCTGCGGCTGATATGTGAATATCTGAATCAAATGGCTGTTTAACAAACTAACAAGTTACGTAAGAATTCGCCGTTTCGCTTCTTTTCTATGGCTTCAGTTCCAGGCTGGGACGAACTGACGCCGTTGTCATGGCAGCTGTGCTTGTTGCGCAGCCGCGTAAGCATCATGGACCGGAAAATGATCCCGCGAGATTTCACATTAAAATTTATCCTGGTTATAAAACCAAGGGGCGATTGCAAAACTTTGCGTTTTAGACAAAATCAGACATTAAAGTGTTTCGTATAGATTTGTTTAGATCCCCTGGAATTATTGATTTGTTCGACTTCGTTGTTCTTGTATATTTGCAATATCTTTATTAGTAGTATTATTATTATTTTATTATTATTAAATTAGTATTATTTTTTACTATCTTTTATTTATTTACTTTGTTGTATGCATTCATTACTTATAGAATAGAAGCAGCAGATGCACACTGTTACAAAATATAAAATATTATCTGGGATATTAGGAAGTCTGGGGGAATAAAGTCATGGATTTTTATTTAGTCCTTCTGTCTGTAAATAAATGAGGCCTCGAATTATACATTTTAAGCGCCTTATTTGCTTTTGCATGGCAGTTATGAATGCGAAGATTGTGAAATACGTCAGTAAACAACCGATTTTAAGGGTGTAGCGAAGCAAATGAAAGGAAAGGTTTAATTTAAAAAAAACAACAACAACCCCACAACGGCTTGGCCTCTAACGTTGCTCTGCTGACATCTAGCGGCCAGGTTCCGTTGGTGCAAACCTTGAGACAGCGGAGTGATGGCGACGGGACGCGGCGAGCTCTGTGAGGACTTCATGGAAGGTTTGGAGCAGAGACCCACGCAGTTGAGACCGGACAGAGCACAGTCGGGACGGGGCGTAGGACAGCGGGCTCGCACAGGGTCCGAGGCAGCGCCGGGCAACGGGTCCGACGCAGCGCCGGAGCTGACGCGCATGAGCGAACTCAGGTGAGCCGTCTGCTGAAACACCGCCTAATAAAGATGAAATTAAAGATAAATTATACCACAAAAGTGACGTTTATGCTTTTGTTGCAGCTTTTACGTCACATTTCACTTTTTTTGCAACTCGCAGCCTCGCTGCTTCAGGAATCGCGAGACACATGGCGGCGGGTTTCCCCAAACTGAGAGCGAATCACTGCGGGGAGAACCTAATGGAGAGGTAAGCTTAGCTAACGGCTAACCTAACAAAGTTCAAGGGTCACATAGACATTTTTTTTATTTAGAAAAAAAGACCTTGTGTGTTTCTGTTCTGTGTGGTGACCTCTGCCCTTTCCCTCAGGCTGCCCTCTGAGATCCTCATGAAGATTCTGTCCCACCTGACCTGCTCCTCGCTTGTCTGCATGAGCTACGTCAACAGGCGCTTCAACCAACTCGCCAGTGACGAGTCAGTGTGTAGTTAAACCTGAAGCCTAACCTTAAAGCTGAATCCAGCGCTCAATGATAAATCAATAACCCGATCAATTCCATCCATGGGAGTCGTAATAGGAGGGCCTGGACTCTTCCCTGCCTAGTTTTATTCCAGCAGATCAGAGCAGAATGTTCTTATTTTGTATAGATTTTTATATTAGGTTGATATAAAGTGGAGAAAGCGTTTTGGACAGGAAGTGTTGGTCTTTGCCTGCAGCGTCCTGTGGCAGCAGATCTACAAGTCCCACTTGAGGAGGAGTTGCAAGTGGACGCCGAAGCAGGAGAAATTAGCGAAGGCGCAGCCAGTGGAGGCGGAGCTTAAGGTGCAGCGTCACACGGCAGGTTACTGGAAGAGACTCTACCTGAAAGCTGTGTCCAGACAGGAAGTGGACAGGTGGAGGAAGGAACTGAAATACGTCAGCCAGTACACAGGACTGCCCAGCCAGACCGAGTGGGTCCTTAGGTACCGGCCCGGACCCGGACTCAACCTCAGCCCAGACACTGGTGACAGGAAGTGGTGAGGTCCTGAGGTGCACCCCGTCTGTGTTGCAGAAAGTCGGGGGTGAGCTGGGAGCTGACGGTGTCGGACGTTTCGGGCGAGAAGGTCAGGACGGAGCAGAGCCGAGTGTTCTTCTTCGAGTCGTCGCTACTGGTCTGCTGGAGTGGAGAACATTGGCCCAGATTCCGTGACTTCAGCAGCGTCCAGGTGCATGGAGAAAGGAGCACAGGGAGGTCAGACACCGGCACATGCATCAAGGAAGAAGATCCTCCATCTTCACATCCCTTTTATCTCCTCTGTCTCCTTCTATTCTTATCTCCTCTTGGGTTTTCTCTGTTCTGTCCTCCGCATATCATCCGTCTCCTCCTGTCCCCCCATGTGCCCTCCGTCTCCTCTTGTCCCCCCTGGTGTCCTTGGTCTCGTCCTCAGGTTTGGCTGGCGTTCTCTCCTGATGCAGACCAGTGGATGTCCCGCCTGCTGCCTGGGTGAAGACGAGCTGGTCAAACTGTATTTTCTGCGACCTGCTTTCATCGTCGCCATGTGGAGGGTAAAATGGTTTGCGCTGACATGTTGCCATGGAAACATAAATAAGAACAGAGAAAGTAAACTGTGTGTGTTTGTACAGGGGAGCGGCTGCGTGGCCTTCATCCTGCTGGCTCTTCACTTCCACACTCTGCTGGGGTCTCCACTATGGTGGGTTCACAGGATGTAAACAACACAACTCAGATTGGAGGGTTTCTGCAGCCCCATCTGCTGGTCAGAATGCAGCACTGCAGCTAAAAAGGGTTATGTTTTCAGTCAGTTGTTGTCAGATAAATGTTTAATTGAAGGTAAGAACATAAAAACCTAATTGACTCTGTTTCCTGTTCAGCATCATCAGCTGAATCATTCGTCATTGTTCTAAAGTGAATTTAAAGTGCCTCATTGTGTGTGTGTGTGTGTGTGTGTGTGTGTGTGTGTGTGTGTGTGTGTGTGTGTGTGTGTGTGTGTGTGTGTGTGTGTGTGTGTGTGTGTGTGTGTGTGTGTGTGTGTGTGTGTGTGTGTGTGTGTGTGTGTGTGTGTGTGTGTGTAGCCCACACTCTGCCCCTGCAGCCAGGCCGCCTGTGGACCTTGCTGACCCTCAGTATGGTCTGAGAGGCTACTCACTGCACTTTGTCCTGCACAACACACACACACGCCACCTCTGGGGACACTTCACCAGGCTCTGCTGCCACACAGGTAATCTGATCATCCAAATGCAGGATCTTCACTTGTTTTTGACGTTTTTAAGATTTCAGAATTTTCAGGTCTTTAACATTTCCATATATACAAGTGTGTGTGTTTGAAGTTAGAATTGTGTGTGTGTGAGGTCAGATTGGATCAAGGGGGGCCCGCTGGAGCTCAGGGCCATCAGCCCCACCAACCTGTCAGAGCATCGCTGCGTGATGGGGAAGATCTGCATGCCGTGGAGCAGCGAGGAGCTGCTGAGCTGCGTGGAGGTACAGATCCGCCAATCAGAGCTCATGATTGATCATGAGCTGAAGCAAAACCTGTGATTAGATTCATCTTTCCGTGGTCACATTCAGTCTCCTTCCTCTTCATGCTCCACACATGTCTGAAGCTTCTTCTTTGTCTCTTGGTGTTGTCAGAACTGCTGCGTCATGTCTCTGACCCTGCTTGACGAGTTCAACAAACCTTTCTGGTGCGTCAGCTCTCCCGCACGTGTCGTTCCTGCCAGGTGGCCGGTGACCCAGGACTACGAGGGCGAGCACTTCCTGTTGGATCACTGCGACAGGGGGGGCCGTGTGGAGCTGAAGCTGCTGTGGCTGCAGGAGCAGCTCTGCTCTCTGGTTGTCGGGCTCTCCATCTTTTTGCCCGTTTGGAAAGTGAATGAGCATTTTGGCACAAACTACTGAGTAGTCAGTCTGTCCTCAGTTACTCCCTGCTCATTATGGAAGAATGTCGAGGAACATTTATTCTACACTTTGTGTTGTGTTTTGAAGGTTTTCAGTGGGAATAAAAACAAAAATTCGGATTTTCATTAATGTATATTTGACTAAACAAAATAAATGTACAGATTCTGTTTTTATTTTCAAAATCAAAACTGATGTCACTAAGATTTGGGCAAATCCAGTTTCTCATATTTATGATGAGATTTGTATTGATTTGCCTTCATGTGTGCACAGAGGCAGGAGGAGGAGGAAGAGCAGAAACCCAGAGACACACCCTCAGTTAACACAGCAGCAGAAACAGGTAGAGCAGGTTTTACTCTGTACTCACTTCATCGCTCTGTCAGTTGAAGATTGCAAGCTGAGGAAGTAAAGAAGAAAAAGAAAGAAAAGAGCATGGCTGTGAATAAATGCATCAAGTATCTGCTCTTCATCTTCAACCTTCTGTTCTGGGTGAGTGTAAACTTCTCTCTCTCCTCATTTTCACCATGTAGAGATCGAAGCGGTTCATTGTGACGCCGTCGCCTGCTTTGTTTCTGTCCTGCTCTGTAAACTTAGTCGGGTGCGATTGTACGTTTGAACAAACGCTGTAGTTTCAAGGTGCGGCCCCTGACCACGCCCACTCATCAGTATTAGTTTAAAATAGTATAATAATATGAAAAGTGAATATTTTAGATACTTTATTGTTCTAATGAGTCTTGATACGCACTGTACACTGAGTGAGATTCACCCAGAGCAGACAGGAGGGAGAGAGAAGGATGTAGGAAGAGAGAGAAGGGAGGATGGAGGTACAGAGGGAAATGAGACTGAGCGAGACGAAGAGGAGCTGAATGCAACGACTCAAAATGGAATTAAAATAGAAGCAGGGAGGAGACTAGAGGGGAAATGTTAGATTTTTAAACAGATTCAGGTTATTTGTGTCTGAGTGACATCAATGTCAAATCAATGTTAAGCTGATTGTGACCGGGCTTGTTACCAGTCAGAGACTTTTAGTGGCTAACAGAGGACAACAGCTGAGCTGCATCCGAAATGATGAGCACACAGCAAAGTGAGGGAGGAATGGAAAATTAAGAGGAAGACAGAAAAAAGAAGTAAGATATATGAACTGGAGGTTGCTGTGAGTCACAAATGGCGTCCTGAGTGAACCAGAGGAATCCACCTGTACCAACACAACAGGTTTACACACGCACACCGGGAGGGTAAACCTGCCGGCATTAGTTTGCTTTTGTTTATGGTGCGTTTGTTCTGCAGGCAGAAATGAAAAAATAAACTGTGTGTGTGTGTGTGGTAACTGTGGTTTGGTAATGGCTCAGACGGTCTAATAGCCTGTAAGTCAGTGCTGAGGGATGAGACGCCTGACCTCTTATTTGCTATGACCACACACATCCCCTCAGTCTATTACCGTCTGTTGGCATAGCAACATGGCCAATGAAGATTGAACTCTTATCTCCTGACGGAGCAAAACAGGAAGACAGCCAATTTAGCAGAAATACCGAATCAGTTAGAATGTTTGTCCAAGCGACAGCATCCTGAACACAAAGAGATAAAGCTTCATCTCTGCTGTGGTGTTTTCATCTCATCAAGCAATCATTGGCACATTCACACCATTTAACAAGAACTCAGACTGAACTGGAGCCACTGCAGCCTAGGGCTTAGTGTAAACATCTGTACATTATAAATATGACTGTGACAAGGCTGAAGCTTTGTTCATCTTTTCATTGCATCATTTTCCTTTAATTACAACTGCTTAAATATAATAAGTGTCTTAATTGGTCTGCCCCCCCCCGGCACTGATGCTGAAATCTGATGATGATGTAGCAGCTGTTGTTTGTTTGTGTAATTATCCGTAATGATGATGGAAACATCTCGCTCAGGAGGAGTTAAACTCTCCCCACAAACGTCACACTGTCAGTCAAACAGAATCACTTGAACAAAACGATTCACTCGGCGAATTTGTGACGATCACTTAAAGGTTTATGGTCATTTTAAGATGCGACACGCTTAGCTGCTTCAGAACTCCGTGTTTGTGTTCAAATAGCTTTTAGTTTAGCTTTTTACTTTTAGTTATTCTGATTATTTCCAAATTTATCCAGATTTTATTTTGACTTACTGTGACATTCACAAGATATATGCTGGTTTTGTAAGAATTTTAGCCTGAATTTTGTCTTGGTTTTTAACTTTATTTCTTCTGATTTATCAGATTTTCCCCTGATCTGTATTGATCTTATTCTGATTTGCACAGCTGCACAGCAGGATGACGCACAGCTTCTCCACGAGATGTCAGCAGAGATTAATCAATGTTTTTTTTTGCTCCCCAGCTTAGCGGTTGCCTCATTCTGGCCGTGTCCATCTACCTGAAAGTCAAGGCAGGCGAAGAGGGAAACAAGGTGAGACTCTGAGACTCATTTGTTCAGAAACATAAAAGCTCAGCATGTTTCCTGTTGTTCCCCGTTGTGTTCACCTGTCCTTCCTCTTCCTCTTCCTCCACCTCTTCACTCAGCTCTCCGATGTGGGGGGTCCCGGCATTGACCTGATGATTGCCATTGGTGTGATCATCATGGGCCTGGGCTTCCTTGGCTGCTGTGGAGCCATCAAAGAGAGTCGCTGCATGCTGCTGCTGGTCTCTGCCATTTCTTGTCTCTTTGAGTCACAGCATTTTACAAGGGTTGACTGAAAAGTAGTGAGCTTGGAAGTGTTTTTAGAGAGTCTAGAGGGAGAGTCTGGTTATCAGGCAGGAACGTTGGCAGGAAATAGTCCTGTGTTTGGGTGTTGTGGGAAATTTGCATATAGAACATGTACACTTGTGATTCTTGATGCTACAGGACTTTACCATGTGTGCTGTAAAACAGATCTTTTCCCCCGGTAGGCTGAGAGAAAATTGTGTCCACAGCGATAAAGGGACAAATAGGCTGTAACTCACATACACACGGTGCTTAGCTGAAACTAACCCTGGTCTGTGTGCTCTTCTCATCCAGTTCTTCATCAGTCTCCTCATCATCTTCATCCTCCTGCTGGCAGCAGGAATTCTAGGAGCCGTGGCTCAACACTTGGTAAACAGGAAATGACGCTGTCCTGTGGTTGGACGCATTAGTTTGTGACGACGATCAGGCACGATTCTTCATGTGTGTTCTTGTGTGTTCCTGTGTGCAGGTGCAGGACTTGGCGAAAGACAAGATGGCCGAACTTCTCCCTCTGTCTGACCAATCACCTGAAGTTCAGAAGGATCAGCAGAAACTGGAGGAGAAGGTAGACAACCACACACACTTGCATACTTTTTGTTTATTTTTCTGATGTTTTACCGAAACAAACATTTGCATCTATGTTTTTTTCCCTCTCAGCTGAAATGTTGTGGTCTGGTTAATGGACCATCAGACTGGAAGACCAACATTCCCACTTCCTGCAATTGCACGGACACCAGCCAACCCTGTATGGCGTCTGGAAGCCGCCAGATCTACAAGACGGTGAGTGTGTGACTGAAAGACCGAGATAGAGATGTAGTATCTGTCATGAGCAGGGCCAGGATGTGTATGTGTGTGTGTGTGTGTCTGTCAGTGTGTAACACTGCACCATGTCATTGTGCTCCTACAGCCCTGTTTAACACACATCAACAATCTGCTGGAGAAGAACCAGAAGGTGCTGCTGGGGATCGCCTTCGCCATTGCCATACTTATGGTCAGCAAACACACACGCTCAAACACACACTTTATTTCTCAGTGGAAGCAGCTTAGATGATGTTAAACGTAAATCAATAATATACACAGATTGGTGTCTGATTTGGAGTGAAATTAAGTGGTTGCATGTGTGTGTTTGTGTTTGTATAGTTATTCGGGATGGTCTTCTCCATGATGCTCTACTGTCAGATTGGCAAGAAAGAGGGGCCGACCCCTGCCTGAGACAGCTGCTTGGCCACGCCCCCTGTGCCTGGCAATAGCCAATCAACAAGAGCCACGTCACCCTCGTTACAGCAAACCTCACCTCAGTGCTTCCATCGTTCAACCTGCGCTCTTACTATAAACGATACGCTGACATTTTTATTCACAATCTATGGTTAACGGCTCGTCTGGAGTCCCAATAGTGACGAAAAATGTGGAAAATTTCAATGAAAAAAGAATAGAAAATGTGGAAACGAAAGTCAAGTAAAGCTGTGATTTTGTCGGTGTCTCAGGACGTGGAAGTTAGTACAATTGGAATTACTGCCAATCAGAATGGCAGATTTGTCCAAATAAAATGACAAAGTCAAAAAATCAAGAAGAGTTGGAAATGAAGTGAAGCCTTGAAGAACAGCTCTGGAAAATTGTCTTTATGCCTCTGGAGTTTATAGCATACAGTGAGCCACAAGAGCCAACATGAGGAAATCAAGCTGAAACCAATATCATTCAGCCAATCAGGTACAAGTTCATCTAAATGTGTTCAACCAATTAATGATATTTGCAGAATTAGTTTAGTGATTATGTATAACATTATATGTATTTAGTTTGCCCTCTTTCAAAATAAGAATAAAAGGCCTCATGAACAAACATGATGAAGAAACATTTTCATTTGTTAAAATTAACTTTACAACAAGATATTTTTACGATATGACGATAATGGTGAAATAACAAACTGATCTGAGGTCATATTTACCTGTAAATGATGTCTGCCTTCAAAATAAAGCTGCTGTCGTAGTTAATATTTCATTGTGTTTATTTTTATGAAGGGAAATTATGAGAATTAGTTTAGTTAGTGCTTAACTGTATTATTTGTGTGCGCGTGTGTGTGGGAATTATCCAAACAGTGGAGCATGATTGGAACGTTTCTCTCTCAGTTTAATGTTCAGGCTCATTTTCCGTAAACTCATTCTGCGATGTTTATAACATGAATCAAACCCAGCAGCACCACTGTGCCACCTTAAAGGCACAGTCCACTGTTTTTAAGAGAGGTCAGGAAAATGCAGCAATCAAGGGAGTCTACAGCACCAAATCACACACACACAAACACACACAACACGACCATAGAAACAATACACAAACACAAGGAAAGGACACACACTCAACGCAACCAGAGAAACAACACACACACACACAAGGAAAGGACACACACACACACACAGCCAGTTTGTTCTCAGTTATTTTTAGTGAAAGGTAAACATTGTTAACGACTCTGAATTCCTTCCTGTTCAGCCCAGGCTGAGCTCTGATTGGACAATTCCAACGACATTGACAGATTTATACAGTCAACAATAAAAACTGCAGCCTGTTTATGTCGGAGACGTACCACAGGAAGTACGACTGCTGCAGGGAAGAAACAGGATACATCACTTCAATACTGCTGAGCCCGAATCCGGCTGAGCCGAATCCGGCTGAGCTCGATTCCGGCTGACCTCGAATTTGGCTGAGCCTGATGGAAGTTGAGTCTGATGTGACTGAGCAGTTCACCCTTTCGTCCATCCAGGTGTAATAAGCATTACTACCTCACTGGGGCGCCACACTGCACATGCCTGTCAGTCTGCTTCTCTTGGTCTGTTTTTCTTCTCCAGCTGACCTTCCAAACTTGGTCATGTTCTGTTCTTCATCTTGCAGCCAAACACACACCCTCTCTCTCAGTTCAGTCATGGCTCGTTGCAGGAGTTACATGCGTGGACTCTGCATCAGCTTCACCGTGCTGCTGATGGTAAGTGACCTGCTGACCTGTCAAAGGATTCAATGGCGGTTTTACTCCATTTCATGATTTTCAGCTCGCAGTGATCAGACTGCTGTTGACAGGTGTGTAGGGACCAACAGGGACGCTCTAAAGCCCCTGGACCTCCACTTATAACTCATGTCACTTATGTTCCCATCATTGCAGGTGTTTGGCGTGCTGATGATGGGTGTTGGCTTTTCTTCTTACGGAAACAAACAGCCTGCTGAAGTAAGAAATTGTGTGTGTGTGTGTGTGTGTGTGTGTGTGTGTGTGTGTATGTAACAAAGCTGGTGGTCTCTCTCACAGGTTGACCACTGGTCCGGGCGCCATGGTTTCCTGGTCCTTCAGGTCTTTGGTCCCCTTACACTCGTTCTGTCTCTGCTGGGCGTCTGTGCTGCAATAGCAGACATCAGAGCTCTGCTGCTACTGGTGACACACACACACACACACACACACACACACTCAAAGTTCCCCAGAGAGCTCTGGAAAGTCACAATGGTAGAGAGGAGTGGCCTGTGAGTGGGTTTGGCTAACTTTTTGTTTCCTGCAGTTTTCTGCTCAGATGTTGGTGGAGTTTGTGGCTCTGATGGTTGTTGCCTCACCACTGCTGCAGGTGCAAGCACAGGTAAGACACCTGTCCGCCTGTCTACATGTCCACCTGTCTACATTTCCACCTAATTATACTATTGTATGTATAAATAACTAACAAACTACTTCTCTCTCCTCGTTTCCTCCTCTCCTCTCCTCAGGTGGACGGGGGTTTGGAGGAGGTCTTCCTGAACGTGGCTCCTCTCCACAGATCAGATCATCAGTTTCAGACTGAACTCAACAAACTGCAGAACTCAGTAAGTGAAAACATCCAGGAGCACAAACACATCTATCCATTCAGAGTTCAGATTCATCATAACATCTGAAAAATCATTTGTGTTTAGAGAGGAGCCATGTTTCTTAGTCCCTTTAGTGGCAAGAAGAAACTGCAGCTCAACTCTTGTCTCCTTTTGTTTGGTCTCTCTCTCCCTCTCTCTCTGTCTCTCTCTCTCTCTGTGTCTGCCTCTCAGGACTTTTGCTGTGGTTTGAGGAGTTATGAGGACTGGGAGGATCAACTTCCTGTCTCGTGTTACTGCTCGTCTCTGTCTGATGACGACATGCAGTCCAAGTAAACAAAAAGACACCAAACAATGAGAACTGTGAACTGTTTTAAGTCTCTTAGTCTCTTTTTGTCTCAGTCTCTCATAGTTTCGGTCTCTTCTTTGTTTCTTGCAGTGTTCAGCCAGGAAACTTCAGCTCAGATGGTTCCTGTGTCTTGCTTGGTCATGACTTTGACCCTCTGACCTCTGAGGTCACAGAGAAGCTCTGGATTAAAGTCAAGGTAACAGATGCTGCACTGAATGATTAGATATTGATTAGCTGATTTATGTGTGTGACCTTTCTGGTAAACGAGGAAATCAAAAACGTTAAAGATTACATAAATGCTGATGGTTGGCCTTTAAACTGTGTGTGTGTGTGTGTGTGTGTGTGTGTGTGTGTGTGTGTGTGTGTGTGTGTGTGTGTGTGTGTGTGTGTATGTGTGTGTTTGTGTTCGTGTTTGTGCACATGCACAGCCCTGTGGTCCAATCCTGAAGAGTCACCTGGTCTTCTTGATTAAAGTCAGTATTGGCGTCATATCAGCTTTCGCCACTGTTATGGTAACCAAACACTCACTCTCCTTCAAACATCTACACAAATAACCAATAAAAACAACCACCAGGAGGCAGCAGAGATAATCTGACACTATAAATATTAATTCAAAAGATAGTTATCATAATTATTACACTACAAGCAATACTAAATTATATTTTGTATGAATCATAAATTTAATTATCATTAATAACACGTAAAAAAATGTGTTTTCATCACAAACATGATATCGGTATTGTGTGTGTGTGTGTATGTGTGTGCGCATGTGTGTGTGTCAGATGGCGGCACTCTCTCTCTCTCTGGTTCTCGGTCTGGATTCATACTGTGCAGCTCCTCCAGTGGAAATGACAGTCGACGATTTTGACAGAGTCAAATACCAGCCACAGCCCTCCCTGACCTGACCTTTGACCTTTGACCCTGGTGACAGACGTTCACGCGTTTGCTGCTGTTTCGCAGAGCTTCCAGTATTCCTAATAAGCATCGACACAACACTCAGCATCTTGTATCCTGTCTTTTATACTCTGCATTGCATCGTGCCCATGGATTCATGTTGCATGAATGCACACCAGTGGCATATTGTTTACTTGTGTTTAACCACAGTCTGCCTGATAATAAACTAATCAATCAATGAAATCAAGTCCAGATGATCGACCAGTTTTAAAACACAGATCTAGACTGTTGATGATGAGGTTTAATTATAGGAGTAGGTCAATAAGGTCAGGGGATAAACTGGTTCTGATCAGACCAGTTATGTCCACTTATCAATCTGTATGACACATGTTTAAAGCTGTTCAAGTGTTAATGTTTTAGATTTTAGGTGCTGGTTTTTCTAACCTACTATCTTCAGATTGTGTGATAGTAGTGATCAATAATTATTTTGGTTCTTTTTTCTTTCTTAAACATATTGTTTGTAAGCAGGCCATGTCAATAACCTGTTAAGTTTCCTCACTGAGAGGCCGGGCCAAAAACGGTGTGACCTCTAATCAGTGCCCCAGTGTTGGTTGTTTACTTTTTCCTTATAAGCTCAAAACATTAATTCACTAGTGTAAAAACAGAAAAACCAAAAGACCTCAATCAATAATCCAAACAGCCATCCATCTATTCATTCATTCAATCATTCATTCATTCATTCATTCAATCCTGTTGCAAACTGCAAACATGAAGGCACTCACAACTTATCAATCAACTCCTCATCAAAGATCCTCAGCATGAACCAGAGTCAAAGCCCATTTTGTCTTCACATATTTATTCAGAGTAGAAATTACCAGCAGAGAGGTGGCAGCAGAGAAATTCAGATTCTGTAAATATTCATTCAAAGGATACTACTACTGCTACTACTACTACTACTACTACTAATAATAATAATAATAATAACCATGAAAGTATTATTTAGTATTTCACTACATACAACAGTAGAAAATATTTAGTATGAATAATAATTGTATTTACAATAAATGATACCTTAAAAGTGTACGCCATATGCTTATTGTCTATTTTTTATTGTTATTGTTATTTTTATTTGTTATGACTTTTTGTAAAGTGAAACCAATCATGAAACAATCCAAGTTTTAAAGAAATTACTTTTCAATAAAGCTGAAGTGATGCATCAAATCTGACTCAAGTTTGATTTAAAAATAAGATTTTTCAGGGAAACATTATTATTCTTTCTTAAAATTGATTTATAACTTGCGGCATCCAGGAGCAACTTCCTGTCCCCTAACCTGACTTCCTGCTACGTTACTGACCGTCATAACTTGTAACTGTGTTGTTGTTAACGGTTCCTCACTTCCTGCGCAGATTTCCTCTGCTGCTCCTGAAATAAACCTGTGACCTGGGAAAGAGGTGACTTTCTCATCCTGCAGAATGTTTTCCCTCCTGCAGTTTAAGGAGGCAGCAATGTGGTGCAGAGCTGATGAGCTCCACTGATTTGTTGCATCAAATGTGTGAATGTGTTGCGGTTCCATCAGCACTTCAACGCCACCACAGCTGCCAGAAACCAAAAACTTTTGTAGGTTCCCTGTCTGCTTATACGTGCACAAACATAGGCACAGTCTGGATGTCAACGTCATGAAGAGCCAAAGCAAACTTTTGCAGCTGCAGCAGTATACATCGGCCTTATGGGCTCAAGGTCATACCTACCTTATACCTTATGACTCCCAGAGCAGAGAAACTCATCGCATTAGAATCAGAATCAGAGTCAGAATAGCTTTTATTGCCAATTAAGTTTACACTTAAGAGGAATTTCTTTTGGTTATTTGTGCGATACAAAACATAAATCATAAAACATTAGTAGATTGATTCAGCGCCTCTCTTGCCTCTTTAACTTATTTTTATTGAAGACGATCATATGAGCACCCCAACATACACACGTCCCTGCATACACGCGTCCCCACATACAAGTGTGCCAACATACACGTGTCCCTACATACATGTGTCCTACATACAAGTGCTCCAACATACACGCATCCCTACATACACACGCTCCTACATACACAAGACAAGTTTTCTTTCACAAGTCACTTTACTTTAATGCTTAATTAGAAAACACAAAATTGTTCTTCTCTCCTGATCTTTGCCTGTGTTGTGTTAAAGCCTCATATGTACATCGCTTTGGATATAAGCGTCTGTAAATGACTAAATGCATGTCATTGTGAAATTACAAAGTCAAATGTTCAGCCTAATTTGTTTGTTTTTTAATTTGGATTATTTTTCTTTTATAAGCAGAATCTGTTGTACGTCCTTTTGCTCTGTCTCTTTCTCTCTCTCTTACTGTCTCTGTATGTATCTCTCTCTGTCTGTCTGTCTCTGAAGATCAGCTCTCTGTTGCAAATCTATGCAACACACACACACACACACACACACACACACACACACACAGTGCAGCAGCAGCATAGGTACACTCTCACCCTCACTCTCACACTCAAACTCTCTCAAACTCTCACTCTCCCTCGCTCACTTCCTCCTTGTTGTCTGTGCCGTGTGAGCAGATAAAAGTGAAGATGGGAAAAATTAACGGATGTCTCAAATGTCTCTTCATCTTCTTCAACGTGTTCTTTGCTGTAAGTACAAACTTGTTTCTGGAATTTGCTGGAAAAACTAAAGAAATGTAGGTAAGATGTCTATGTGTTTTATGTTTACCAAACTGGAAATAAGAGGAGAAATTTGATATTTCACTTAGTTTGATCAAATAAAAACGGCAAAAAAGAAAGAAAAGAAGAAACTGATCAAGGAAAAAGAAGAGAAAAACAATCTGATCACTTCAGAAAATGAGTTCAGAAAATGTCAGCAGTAACATATTTGTGATTAAATGCGTGTGAAGTGTTTCCATTATAGTGTTAATCACATGAGTGTGTGTGCACACGCACACATCTATCTGCACGACAAACAGAAAAAGTTCCTCAAAGAAAGTGTTTACATGTATGTTTCTGTTTGCAGTGTTTGGAGCCAATATTCTGCTGTTTATTTAGTATTTTTTATATCTACATCATTTTCAGTTAAATGATAAAGAAAGAGATTGCGTCACATGTTGCTCCTTTTAATGTGTTTTGCTGTCGGGCTGAAGCAATGAAGTCTTAAATGAAATGACATAAAGTGGAAATTAATTAAGAACATATTGCAAAAAACATGAAAACTCAAAACAATTCAAATATAAAAAGTACAAATTTTGAGGCCAGTCCTCATTTTCTCAACATCACATTTGGGTTTATAAGTCCTAACTTCCAGTAAATGAGAGGAGGGAAAACAGAGAGGGACTCCTCCCCCACTCTAGGCTCAAATTTCCACACACACACACACACACACATACACACACACACACACACACACACACACACATCCTGTAGTAATTGGCTACATTCTTCTGCTGCAGGGACATGTTTATGTTTTTGCCTCCCAAAGAGCGAGAGAGAAAACAGGGACGAACAGGAAAGAAAAGCAGAACTAGGAGAGAGGAGGCGAGGTTATGGGAGGGAAGGCAGGAGTGATGAGGGGGAGGAAGGAATCGAGGAGATATTGAGTGCATTGAGTCATTGCATATTTATAAATATGCAGTATTTATCCACAGTTTCCTTTACAAATATACAACCTTGCTCCCTTGCACATAATAGCTTTAATTTTATAATCTTAATTTATTGTAGTATTTGGTGACAGTGTTTTTTGTCTGTGAAATATTCTCTGCCCTTACAGGAATCGATCATGTTAATGTAACCTAATCCCCACTCATGAACCACCAACTTTGATTACAATCTACTACTTCCTTCATGAGATGTAAAACTTTTCATGACATCTGAGCAACGCCCACTTATTTTACCATTCAAGACGCTTACGCCCAGCCCAGCTGGGCCGGTGATGATCAACCCCAAACTGCAGGCAGAGATACAAAGGAACAGTTATGAACCAACTCAAAATGGTGGACAATCTGGTTTCTTGTAAATGGGCGTGGCCTAGGAGTCTGGATGTGAATAGACCCAAAGAAACCGGGGGAGGGGGAATCCAAAAGTTATAGGCCAAACTGCCAAACTAACGATCACGTCCTTAGAAAAGGTCACAAGAAAGCAAACTAGAGGGCGTCAGAGAGCTCCTTCCCTCCAGAGCATCTGGGGCATCTGGAGCATCTGGATCCGTATGTAAATGTTCTGAAGATGTTCTTTTATTTTGACAGAAAAAGAAAAAAAATGTGGACAAAGTTTATATTTAATTTTACATTCTAAATGTATAAGTCAGAGAAAGTGACTAAACTATTGAAGAAAAATATTATTGAAAAAATACATTTATATTGAATCCCTACATCAACCCGAGTTAAAAATGCATCATCATCATCCTCATCCTCATCATCCTCATCATCATCATCATCATCGTTTTTTTAAGTGGAGGAGAGGAAGCAAGCAGACAGAGAGAAAGTGGACAGTCGCTCTCTGTCTCATTCCTCTGTTCTCTGTCTCCCTCTAGTGTTAAACATTACAAATGTCGTATAGTTTTGAGACTTATTGATGTTCTACCATGTTGTTCCACTTCCGACCATGTTGATGTGTTTTTGTTTGATGGGTTCCAGGGGTAAATCAGTGACCGTCTGTGTGTGTGTAAACTTACTTTCATATTTTTATTCAACAATTTTATTCCTGTTTAATCCACATTTCAATAAAAAACAACTCTTATTCTGTGGCCTTTATCTTCCAACATGATGATGTCGTCTGCTGTGGGCGGGGGGCTTTTTTTCAGATCATCGGCGGTGTGCTGATCTATTTAGCAGTGAAGGTCATGGACTTCAGCACCCAGGTCAACAACAACAACAACATCAACAACAACAGTCACATCATAGCAACATAACAATCAGATAATGACATGACAGTAACAACCTGACAATGTCACAATAAGAACATGCAAACATGTAAACCTACTGTTTACTGTTTGTGTTGTTTGGGGTGTTTCCTTTTGGGCGGAGCAGATGCAGGCGACGGGCCTCCCGGGGGTCGTCTGGCTGTGGGTGTTAGCCATCGGCACCCTCGCCATCTCCTCTCTGGCAATTTACGCCGCATGCTCCGAAAATCACATCGTCCTCAAAGTGGTGAATAGAAAGCGAGGGGGAGGAGTCACGGTCACATCCAATAACTGATCAGCTGATCTAACAGTTTATCAATTAACTGTTTATATTGCAGTTTGCAGGACTCATGGGGTTCGGAATGATCGTCATGCTGATCTTTGGAATTATCGTCGTTGTGTCCAGGAACCAGGTCACCTGTCTGTCTGTCTGTCTGTCTGTCTGTCTGTCTGTCTGTCTGTCTGACTGACTGTCTGACTGACTGTCTGACTGACTGTCTGTCTGACGTGTCCTCTTTGTCCCCTCAGGTCAAGGAGGCATTCCACAGCGTCACTTCTGACGTGGTTAAAAGCTACATGGAGGAGGAGAGCTTGCGCGCACTGCTGAAACAATCACAGAAAGATGTAAACTCTCTCACCTTCGTTTTCACACTTTATTGATAAGTTGTGAGTCCGAGTCAGTCCATTCTGTCTGACTGTGGTTGATGATCTTAGTGGACAGGAAATGATGCATTGTTGTGGAATGTGTTTCAGGCTAAGTGCTGCGGCATGGTGCGCGCTGAGGACTGGGGCAGCGACATCCCACCATCCTGCGAGTGCCAGAGGTCTAATGGTGGGGCTGCTGATTGTAGAAGCAAACCTCAGGTTGGTTTCCAGCTGCTGTCCAAGTCCTGAGCCTGGATCTCTAAAATCCTGAGAACCCAACTACCAGAACAGGGGCCTCAAAATCAGACAAGGGTTGTAAAAACCAGGGAACTAGACTAGTAACCTGGTGGCCCTGCTTCAGTGTGTAACTAAATATGTCAAGCGTTTCCTGTTTGGCACATGAAGAACGTCTGGACCAAACCGGATAAAAGTTCTATGTTAGTTTTTTGATTTTCCTTTTCTATTTAAATAAAAGTCTTGTGTAAGTCCTGATAACTTAACCTGTATTTTCTGACAGGGAGCTACTGGTCCTGCTCAGATCTACAAAAAGGTAATCGATCAACCAATCACACCCTGGGCTAAACTATCCACCAATCAGTGATGTTTGAGCTAATGTATGGCTGACATGTCTTCCTGCAGTCGTGCGGTGAATTATTCTTCTACTTAGTGGACATCGGCTTCAAGATCTTCATGGGCCTCTGCTTTGGTTTTGCCCTCATTGCAGTAAGACTGTTTTACTGTCCTCCCTGTCTGTCACTTTCTCTGTCTGTCTAGCTGTCTCTCTTCTCTCTCTGTATGTCTCCCTGGCTTGCCGTTTCTCTCCCACTGTCTCAGTCTGACCACCCATCTGTCTCTCTGTACCTGTCTAGCTGATGGGTCTGCTGGTCTCCCTCCTGATGATCCACCAGGTGCGTCGTTATGACAGTTATGGGGGTCAGGGCATAGCCATGAAGGGCTTCTGAAGGGAATCTGTGCACCGTCCCACCCCCTCTTTTCACCACGTTCCAGCTTTGTGAGAGCAATGAGAAGAAGCAGAGAGAGACAGGAAGTGCACTATCAGTATTTTTCTACTATTACAGTAAATATAGCAAATCATTTTTTTTTTTTACAAAATCACGAAATTGTGTTTGTGTTGTGTTATGTGAATGCAGGCAGTATTATAAAGATGGGTGAACTAAACTCACAAATACTCAAAGTCGACCCAGTTTAAGGGTCACGTAGCCTGAAGTGACAAGTACATGAACACATTGAGTCTATGATGGCAAAGAAAAAGATTATTAAGCCAAAATACAATAAAAACAATCTCTTTTTATTTGAATTTGATTTCTGGCTGCAGAATAAAACAAATTTTCATGCAGTCAGAATGATAAAAAAAAGTAATTTCAGGACATCCTCAGGTTCAAGCCGTTCAGGCAGAGGTATACTTGAGGAAAAATTCACAATAAACCAACAGAAGCCATATTTGATAGGTACACCATCAGATGCCATGTGTACATGTAACATAAGTCCAAGTGTACGGAGGGAGAAGCCATGTGAAGGAACCACTGACCCTGAACACCCCTCAGCAGGGGGCAGGAGGAGTCCAGTAACATCTGATTTTGATTGTGAAATTTTGCACTGCAGTTATAAATAAAATGTATACACTGAAAACACACAACAGGTTTGACTGTCATTTCACAACAGTGTGACTCCACGAGGGACAAAGACAAGGCAGCAGAGACAAAGACAGAGCTGTCCTCTTTCTTTCACAGACAGGCGGTGCCATTACATTTTGTCAGTCTGAGTCCTTAATGATAAAAAGTGATGTGTGTGTGTGTGTGTGTGTGTGTGTGTGTGTGTGTGTGTGGACCCACATTCCATAATGGTTTCTCTCATACGTCTCATATTTCTAATGTGGACATGTCCAATGTCTTCTTAATGACCTCTGTAATGTACACACCCCCCTCCCCTTCACCCTGTAATCTCACAGGTTGATTGACGGCCTGATTCAGCTCTGTAATTGTATTTCACTGCTGCCATTTGAACATGAAATCACCTGTGTGTGTGTGTCTGTGTGTGTGTGTGTGTGTGTGTGCTAACATTAATGGCGAACCTCACCTTGAGCTATTATTCAGGTCAGGCCTCATTACACACACGCGCCCGCACCCGTGCACACACACACACACACACACACACACACACACACACACACACACACACACACACACACACACACACACACACACCTCTCCTCTTTCATTTGTTTCTCTTCTGAGTCATCTTTTTTCATGTGTTCTGATGTTTACAGAGAATATTCCATCTTGTGCACAGAGTGTATTCACGACAAATATAAGTCATTTGATACACCCACAGACACTGACATACACACTAAGGTTGTGCTGCATAAACACACTTCACCTTCACCATACATGATGCTTGAACAGATGTAAATATTGCTTGTCACCCGCTGTTACCACAGTAAACTTTGATCTGCTGGGATTATCATTAGGCTCAGTTTCAAACTAATCTCTACAGTCTGTCCAGCTGCCTGCGATCCGCTCTGGTCTGAAAGTAACAGAGGAACCACGCCCCAGCTCTCCAGCCAGCCAATAGCAACTCTCCTTGTTCACTGCAGGAGGGGCAATGAAGGGGTTCATCCTGAAGGGGGCAACACTGACAGACAGTGAGCACAAATGAGACCCAGCCAGTGTGAGGGATGACTGATAAGTAATGCGCCTTTTGTGGGCTGTACAAATTGTGGGCTGATTGTGTCCTTTCACCTTCAGCCTGCAGAAAGGGAAACACACACACACACACACACACACACACACACACACACACACACACACACTGGCCTATTCTGGTGTCATTTGTTGGCTTTGTGGTGACGGAGTATAGGTTGCTACTTCTGTGTATGTGTGTTTCAGTCCATACTTAGCCTGCTGTTTTCATCAGCAGGTGTCCTTGTTATCGTGGAAACAGGAACAGTAACAAAGCTGTCAGGTCTGGTGGATTGTAAATGTATTAAAGGAGCATTTTGTGCTTTATTACAGATTAGTGTATTGCTAATTAAACTTAAATAAAAAAGGTTACACACACACACACAAGATCCTTTATACTGATGTCTCTGCAAGTAACACATTTGGTGTATTGATTTCCTGTGTGTGTGTGTGTGTGCGCGCGCGTTTTTGTGTGTGCGCGTGTGTGTGTGCGTGTGTGTGTGTGTGTGTGTGTGTGTGTGTGTGTGTGTGTGTGTGTGTGTAGAAGTTGAAGCTCGTTTGTCAAAGCGCTTAAAGAAAAGTTTGATTAAACTGAGAAACATGTCCATTGATTCGGGAGGATTAAATTCATCCAATCAAGCTTAAATCAGATCTTATCAATACTGATTGATTAACTTTGTCTGTTTAATGAAAAGCTCATCAGTTACTTTAAGCCCATTTCATTTCCACAAGCAGCAGCCACTCACCACAGTACTACACAGACTGATACTGCAGCACTGTAACTAATACTACCAATAGTCATCGGAGTAAAACTCATTGGCTGTTATTGATCCTTGGAGGTCTGAATAACAGTTTGGGGGATTATGATGCAGATTTTTGTGTTCTTGTTGTAATTTAGTGTTTAATGGGGAATAATTATCCATGTGTATTCTGACTGTAGCACCACTTTCCACAGTGAGAGAAAACAGACTATGTTAGGTCATTTAGGGTAAATACACTCATTCAGATGAAGGTTGATATATTTTGGTTCGATTTTCTCCTGGACTTATATCACAAGTGAACCAGGGAACCACGTGAGACAGACACAAGAGGCAAATAACAGCAGAGGAGAGGTGTCAGAGAGGGAGACAGAGAGAGAGAGAGAGAGAATGGATATGAAAACAAAGAAAGAGAAGAGAGGACGAAGAGAACAATGAACAACAATGTTGTTCAGAGAGAGAGAGAGAACTGAAAAGAGCTTTTGTGAATATTCATCCTTCAGCATAATGATTATAAAGTTTGACTCTATAAATCACTGTCACACACACACATGCACAAACACGCACACACACATACACACACGCACACACACACACATACACACATACACACAAGCTGCAGTGTAATTTAAAGTTTCATCAGACGAGCTGCCTGCCTGCCTGCCTGCCTGCCTGCCTGCCTGTCTGTCTGTCTGTCTGTCTGTCTGTCTGTCTGTCTCCATTTTCTGTCTCCAGTTGTGCTGAATTGATTTTTCCATCCATCTGACCTTTTGACAAGCGCACTGTTGTATTTGGTCGTGGGTTGTAAGAAGTGCTGCATCCTATAGAAGGCAGCATCAGGGCTGCAGACTGATGATGCTGTTTCCTGCGATCAAACACAAACTTGGCGTGTTTATGTGAAATCGTTGGTTAGTGAAAGTTTTTCATTTGCTCTCTCACAGGATCATTCACTTAAAGTCACACAGGTAACAGAAATAAAAGACGGATATAAGAAGTAACAGAGATTATAGTTATCCTCCTCTGTCCATCTAAATCTCCTTTAGGATGGCTTATAAAACTGTTTATGTGTGTGTGTGTGTGTGTGTGGGGTGGGGGCGGGAAGTGAGAGAGAGGGAGATACAAAGGCCTGAGGTCCGCAGAAAAGGGAGATGGAGGAATGAAAAATAAATGATGAAAGAGAGCGATGAGGGCTGGCTTTACACACGCACACACACAGCGAGGGGGGTGTGAGGGGGATCATTGTTTGTTAATTTGTCTTGATCTGAGAGAATGGAAAGCAGACCTAAACAAAGTCTCATTCAGCCGTGAAATTAAAGTTCAGAGTGTAAAAACATCAACGTGTCTGAAAGATTACCAACACAGGCCACGCCCCCAACACAGGTCACGCCCACCAGGCCATGATGAATGGCTGGAGGAAAAGATTAGGTATGGATGGATGATGATAATGATGCTGATGACGATGATGATGATGATGATGAATGCTGTACATTGTACTTTGTCACTTGAACTTGAGTAAACTTATGCAGTACAATAATGTGTAATGAAGTAGTTTGTAGTATCAGTACTCGTACTGTGTAAAGTACTGCTCTTTACCGCCGCTTCTGAGTGTAATGTGCGCTTTATGTTGCCAGGGGGCGCTGTGGAGTTGATGCAGCATGTTTGTGCCGAAACAAAGATGTTAAACGTGAAACATGATTTAGATCATTGAAACAAAATCATCACCGTCTGCTACACACCGACACAAACATGAATAAAACATGAAAACAATAAACAAACAAACAACAACAAGCCTCTGAGCTCTGTGTGTGTGTGTGTGTGTGTGTGAGTGAGAAAGAGCGAGCTCTCCCTTGGGGCTGGTTGCCATGGGGACAGTGATAAGGGTTCTAAATGGATCTCAATAATTCATGAGCTGTTGATAAGATGCAGTGCACACACACACACACGCACGCACGCACACACGCACGCACACACACGCACACACGCACACACACGCACACACACACACACACACACACACACACTCAGAGCTGTGTTTACTCACAGTAATAACTTCAGTCTGTCAAGTTCACAACCAGTTAATACACAAACCGAACCTGATCAATACCTGATCGGTCTGCTGGGTGGCACAGGTTTGTAACTGATTATGTCACATTTATGATCACAACTAACGTTTTGAGTGTTTGAGGTTTTAGTTTTGTATTTCTTATTTTTTCGTTACATGTACAATATTATTCCCATGTTGTTGTTGTTGTTGTTGTTGTTGTTGTTGCTGTGTCGTCGTGGCAACGTGTGGTTTGAAGGTGGTTGTGTGTTGAAACACTGCAGCTCTTAGATCTCTGCGTCTATTGATCTAATCAGACAGATTGACCGATCAATCGGACCGATCAATGCCCACTAGCCAATCAGCTGACACAGACAAAAACTGTCAATCAGCTGGCCAATGAGGTCATCGTGGCCCAAGGAGAGGGCAGCTACCCAATGAGCAGGCTCGCTGCTGTCCAATCAGAACCATTGATCAGGTGATGGATCAGCGAGGACAGCCTGAGGGCGTGTGTCTGTGTGTGTGTGTGTGAGCATGTTTATTTAGTTAAATTGTAACATAGAGACAAACCTATAGAAAGGGGTGTGGCCTAGAGCGACAGTCGCCTCTTTTGTGTGTCAGGTTATGAGCACAAACTTACAGCTGTACGTCCATCTCCACACAAAACTCTGAAGATGTTCCACCTTTAGCGGCACGCTGATGTGGATGATGTGTGTGTGTGTGTGTGTGTGTGTGTGTGTGTGTGTGTGTGTGTGTGTGTGTGTGTGCTGATCAGTAAAATGGATTACTTGAGGAGAGATCGTTGTTTTATTGGCAGCTTGATCTTTATGATGTTTTCATGTTCTGATGTCTGGTTGGGTTGTATTGTTGTAAACTTAAAACTGGTTAAAGTGGTTGGTTAAACAAATTAAATTGAAGAGGTGAGGTAGCTGAACCAGCTTAAACCGTTTAAGTTTTGAGTGAAAACCAGTGAGTATGTCTTTAAGACTTGAAATTCATTTTGTATACATTTACATGATAGAGTAGAGAATGAGTGAAACATGATAAGACAGAGAGAGCATGTGTGACACCAATATGCCAAACACACACAGGAATGCACACGCACACGCACGCACGCACGCGCACAGACACTCACACACACACACACACAGTATTGAAGACTGAATAAAAAACATGAGCAGACAATCTGTTATTCACACGATTGTTTTCAGCCTGTGATTTCCCCTCTCTCTCTCTCTCTCTCTTTCTCTGTCTCTCTCTGTCTCACTCTCTCTCTCTCTCTCATTCTCTCTGTCTGTCTCTCTCTCTCTCTCTCTCTCTCTCTCATTCTCTCTCTCTCTCTCTCGCTCTCCTTCTTTGTGTACTCACTCTCTCTGGCTTTCTCTCTTTCTCTCTTTCTCTTTCTCTCTCTCTCTGTCTCTCTCTTTCTCCCTCTCTTTCCTTTTCTCTCTCCCCCCACCAGTTATATCTCTATATCTTGATCATTTCATTGTGAACTCTGCCAGAACTCCCGTGTCTGCATTTAGTCTGTGTGTGTGTGTGTGTTTGTGTGTGTGTGTGTGTGTGTGTGTTTGTGTTGTGACATAAATACATTTTGAGTATATTAACCTTCACTTCCTGTTGGGTCTTTTGTTGTCTGTCTGTATATATTGTCATGTGTCTCCACAAGGTTTAATTAAAAATAGAATATCTTAATTATAGTTGCAAACACAACAATGTGTTCAAAGACCCACATTTCAGTGAGGACACACTGCTTTCATCACATAAAGCTTTATTCATAAAGATTACCTGCAGAAATGTTGATATAAAATCCATTTGCCCCTACAAAGAATGAAATTACAGAGGAAATGGACAGACACCGGGAAAAAATACAGAGCATGAAAACATACACACACACACACACACACACACACCTGTCAGAGCCTCTGGCAGGTCTTAGGTTTCACTCACACGCACAGCCGGTTGGAGGCACAGTGGGTCGCACTCTGTGTGTTCCAGCTCCTTTGTATTCAGACCTCAGACTCACCTGAGGACTTCAGCTCCTCTCAGGTGAGTTCAGGCTGTAGTTTGCATCATGCAACACATCAGTCGGGGGGTTGGAAGCAAATTCAGAGTGGTCATGACAAATCCTGAAACTCCCCAACAGCACCAGGGAGCGACTGTGGCGAGGTGTGAAAGTTAGAAAGAGAAATGAAAGTGAAATGGTTGTAGCGTTTCTATCTCCGTTTATAACTGCGTGAAGAGAGCGAGGCCCAGATTCACCTTCATCATTTTGTGCGTTTGTGTGTCTTTTCCCATGTTTATGCCTCACTGATGACCACACCACCGTCTGAGAATATACACAATCTAGCTTTTGTTAAGACTACATCTGTAAAAGTGTGCGTGTGAGTGCGTGGGTGTGTGTTTGTAAGAGAGAGAGATCCTGTTACAAGTTGTTGCATCAGTCCCCAGCCACTCAAAGGTCCAAATTTCATTTCCCATCTGTCTGTCTGTCTTTCTGTCTGTCTGTCTGTCCGTCTGTGGAACCCTTAGAGCGAACACTTGAACACTTTGACTGCCACATGTTGGTTAGGAGGAGAATGACATCATCTTGTGAACGTCTTCTGAGTGGTTGGTCTGGGTGAGCAGCAGGTGATTCTGTGGCATAGCTGCTGTGTTTAGTTGGTCAGTGTTTGCATGGTTATGGGCTGAGGAGCTAAACGCAACGCTCTGTTGCTGTCAGTATGATGCCAGTTTAATGGTCTCGCGTGTTCGGCCTCATAAGTGCTTCCATTGTTTGACAGTGAACCCCCATACACACACACACACACACACACACGTCCCCCGAATCTGACACGTCATTTCCATCTTGCCGTATGCAAAAATGATGATGACATTTAGCAAAGGCCGAAAGGAATTTCAATAAAATGGCCGACTTCCACCTGTGAACAGAGCAGTTACCACTGCATATCATTCATTTGCTGTCTGAGCGTCACTCACCAAACATTTCAAACTAAATGTATTTTAACTGAGCCTCTTCAGCTTTTCTTCATCCTAACTGTTGAAGATGAGGATCACTGAGCTTTACCTGTCACTGCCAGTCCAACATCCAACACCTGCTCACTCTGCTACTCTTCTCCAAGGCTGTCCATCACTGTCACTGAGAGGGTGAGAGAGGGAGGAGAGAGAGAGAGAGAGAGAGAGAGAGAGAGAGAGAGAGAGAGAGAGAGAGAGAGAGAGAGAGAGAGAGAGAGAGAGAGAGAGAGAGAAAGAAAGAGAAAGAAAGAGAGTTAGAAAAAGAGAGAGCCGGAGAGAGACAGAGAGAGAGAGTTAGACTCTGCTGCAGGCTGCTCATATATTCTGTGTTCAGCCTTCACTGTTCACATGACATCAATTATTCAATCATGTCTGTCTGTGTGTGTGTGTGTGTGTTAATCTTTTGGAGTCAGTAACTTTTACATAGTGACAGTCAGAGCAGCTTTCTCCTGTTTCATAAGCAACAGTAGAAGTGAAAGCATGCAGGGAGCAGTGATGCTGTATAGATGAGCTGCACCATGTGGCGATATGTTCAAGTCTACGACGTCTTTACAGAACGGCAAATATTCAATATATGTTATATGAGTCATTTGTAAGGCATTTACTTTTTTGAGAGTATGAAACAGTATTTTGGGAATGCAAAAACTAAGCAGGACGTCTCTCTACGGGTGCCAGGACGCTCACACCCCCCAGCTTGGGTCCTTCCATCAGACGTGCCCTGCATGAGGCCCAGGAACAGAAAGGTTCAATGAACCCCAGACTTGCTGCTGGGTGCTTCTGGTGTGTGGTTGTACTTCAGGTATATTAGCCAGTAACATATTGATCCATATTGATTGTTTAGTCGCAGCTAAATGTGTGTTGGTCTGCTTGTGGAGGGGAAGCTACACTGCCAGCGAACTCTGACCAAGTTTGGTTTCCTATCAAAGAGTAAGAATTATTGAGCACAACTTAAAACTTGAACTGAAATTAATAAATACAGAGTGGCTGAGTGTGTGTGCAATTGCTGTGTGGAACGTGGATCTGAAACTTCCGGGGAAAAAAGACTTGAAGCTAAAAAACTAAATGAAACGTTTGTTGCTGCAGCTGGTTTCCAAGGAAACGGAAGTATTTTCATTAAGACTTTTATCCTCATAATGTTTGAAGACATTTTCATGCTTCATCCAGAGAAGATGAGCTGAGCTCACACAAATCTTCATCCCATGAACAACAGCTCACCACAAACCCCCTGTACTGCTCTGTTACCTCATCACAAACCCTCTGTACTGCCCTGTTACCCCACACAAACCCTCTATAGTGGCCTGTTACCCCACACAAACCCCCTGTACTGCTCTGTTACCTCATCACAAACCCTCTGTACTGCCCTGTTACCCCACACAAACCCCCTGTACTGCTCTGTTACCTCATCACAATCCCTCTGTGCCTGATGTTGATGCTCTGTGATAAGGAGGATTTACTGGAATGTTGCACAATTCCTTAGAGAAACTTCTGAACTGAGCATTCTGAGCTTCTGAAGAATCTGAACTTCTCTTTTAGGCAGAAAGGTTTTGCATTTGTGTTTGCATCACGCCTACAGTGTCTCTGCTCAACCAGAAGGGTTCAAGCACACCTGTCATACTGTGACACTGTGTGTGTGTTTGTGTGTGTGCGTGTGTGTGTGTGTGTGTGTGTGTGTGTGTGTGTGTGTGTGTGTGTGTGTGTGTGTGTGCTCCAGTGACAATGTGAAGGTAACTTTGTCTTGTATTGCAGACAGCGAAACCTTTTTAAGCTGTCAGCCACAATATCTGCTCTTTACTGCAGCTGCTAAAAGCTTCTGTGTGTGTGAGTGTGTGCGTTAGTGATGGGCGATACCAGATTTTTTGATCCGATACGATATTGATTACTTTGGGTGATGTTTTTACCCCAATAAAACACATGACAAATACTGGCAATTTAACAACTTAAATATGTATTTTTCACAACATATGAGTCATAACAAATTACATTACTTTATTTTTACACAATGTAACCTAAATAGTTTAACTGCTACCATTAAGGGACAAAGATGTCCTCTTCAAAAACCATAATAATAATATTTTTAATATACTTTGATCAACTTCAGTCCTGATTATGACGGTTAGAATATTTGAAATCAAATATTTGGTTTTTAATATCAAAACTGAAGTTGAATAAAATATTTATGTATAAAAAAGTAGGTTACACAGTGTAAAAATAGAGTAATATGTGATTTGTGCTTGAAACATCACAACTAGTAGTCTTGTTGTGTTGCGCGTGTCGTGGGCCTCGGGGTGCGCAAAGTGCGTAAAGTGGGTCCACACACCGCCCTTCTTTTTCGCTGGTGCAAGGATATTGCTGT
>NW_027466903.1:1810000-1842500 GCF_046128005.1 Genypterus blacodes | reverse complement strand
CGTTCCGAATGAACGTTCTGTTCTTATGAACCTCTTCACCATGTAGAGAGCTCCAGAACCTCTGGGCCACATGGTCCACATGTTGCTCCAGGCCTCATTTCAGTTCATTCATGAAGTCGCCATGGTGACATCACAGCCAACACAAGATCATCACTCACACACCTTTCTTCCTCAGTCACCAAATACACACACACACACACACACACACACACACACACACACACACAATGGGATGGAATCAGACTGAGTGTGTGCGGTGTCTTCAGCTCTATAAACTACCTACTTTCGCTCAATATGTTATCTTTATGTTGTTTTTTTGTTTTTATAGGTGAGAGGCATTCTGGGAAATCAACTTCAGAATGATACTACATAAATAAACTTTATTTACGGACACAGGTCAAAATAAAAACTGCCTGCTGCCTGTCTGTCTGTCTGTCTGTCTGTCTGTCTGTCTGTCTGTCTGTCTGTCTGTCTGTCTGTCTGTCTACCTGTCTGTCTGTCTGTCTGTCTTCTTGCCTGCCTGCCTGCCTGCCTGCCTGCCTGCCTGTCTGTCTCTGTCCATGTCTTCTCCAAATGACCTGCAGATGGTTTTTATTTCCTCCATCCATCATCGGTGCAGACATAACCTGAAGAAACAGCTCACGCCTTCCAGTGTGTGTGTGTGTGTGTGTGTGTGTGTGTGTGTGTGTGTGTGTGTGTATGTGTGTGTGTGTGATATATAATAGAGGTTAAGCAAAAACGCAACGTGACTTTAGCTGCCTGAAGGAGAGAGACAGAGAGACAGAGAGAGAGAGGGAGAGTGTGTGTAAATGTGTGTGTGATTCACCTGAATAACTACATTTTTACCTTTGTGTTAAAAACTACCCCAAACATTAACACACACACACACATTACACAGACACACACAGACACACAGACACACACAACCCATTCAGTCAGTCACTTTACCATCTGTGATGCCCTCAGTACACACAAGCACGCTCGCACACACACACACGCACGCGTGCACACACACACACACACACACACACACACACACACACACACACACACACACACACACACACACACACACACATACACACACTGGTTATTCTATTCTCTGGGCTGCAGAAGGTGACACATCCTCTATCACTGCATTTACAGGGAAAGAAAATGTTTGACTGGCAAGACGTACCAGACCAGGCACTCGCTTTCACGCTCGGTGATAACATGAACACATGATTGGAAGCTCCTGCACAAACACATTGTGCATGCATGTGTGTGTGTGTTGGAAAGGGATGTTTTTGTTTGTTAGTTTCATGAGCAAGTTTTTGATTACAGGTGTTGTTATAGTTGTCAAGGTAACACCTAGGCCCGATGGTTAAAACACTCTTTATATCAAATGACACCGTATGATTACCATCAACCTACAGTTATTACCATGGAAACCACTGAGGGGGTCACAGTAACGCAGCTGTGTGTTACACGGAGGAGCACACACACACACACATTGCCAGCTCCAGATGCATTGTGGGTTCCGGGGGGGGGGCAATTTATTTCAAGTGCCCCTGTCTGAGACACACACTCAGGTATACACACACACACACACATACACACGCACACACCGTGGAGATAATTCAGCTCAGTGACTTACAGCCTAATTTGCAGACAGACTTTCACTGATGACCTGGAAACACAGTATTTATTTACAGCCGGCCTGAGCTGATTGTGTATGTGTGTGTGCGTGTTTGTCCTATCATTCACAGACAGACAAACACTTCAGTTGTTTCCACAGTGACAAACGCTGATGATTGTTGAGGAGTTGATTTAGGCGGTGAGTTGATTTTGCCTAGGTGGAACAAACTTGAGGCTCGTAAGGACAAATGGTACATTGTCTTTATGTTCAATGGCTGCATTATCACTGAATGTGTGTTTGAGAGTGTGTGTGGTGTGTGTGTGTGTGTGTGTGTTGTGTGCATGTGTGCGTGTGTTCGTTCATGTGTGTGCACAGATGGTGATGCATCAGCCATGGACTCATTGGTACGAAGTGACAATAATGAACACAGATTTCAGCCTTGGCGCCCTCTAGCTTCAAAGTAGAAATGAAATTTAAGCCAATTTCCTAAAATGCATCAGTTTCAGTAGTTTTTGATTTGTAGGTAGAGTTTTGTTGTTTTTGTTTCTCAGCCAATCACATTGCCATCCAAAGCAAATGTGCAATTTAACTTGATCTCTAGTTGATTGATGCTACGTTGCTCACTAGATCGCTCTCATGCTATAAGCAGCACAGTCGCTAAGCTAGCAGAGAATAACAACAATTGGACTATAGTGATATATTCATCAAAAATTAGTATAAGTATGTACGTCTTTGGTAGATAGTCGTTTTATGAGCAGGGTAACGGGGCCAAAGCAAACAGACTATAGCACCGTCACACACTGGGCTCATCAGCACAGCTGCACGGCACCTCTAGTGGTCACCAAGTGAAGCGTCTCTCTGCCTGGGAGAGCAGGAGCCATTTTACCTCACAGCTCATCAGCATAAATTAGAATATTTGTGGTAAACAGTGGAGTGTTAGTCTGTTAGACACATTCAGCTGCTCAATTTGATCCTGTTGTACGCAACACAGAGCGAGCTGCTCAATTACTGTGTGTGTGTGTGTGTACGTGTGTGTGTGCTTGTATGTGTGTGTGAGTGAGTGAGCGAGTGAATGTGTGTAATACTGTGTACTATGCTAATAATTCCATGGAGGGCCGAGGCAATCAAAAACCTCTCAGTATTAATCAGCATCAGAGAGAAAATAACACACTCTCACACACACACAAACACACACACACACTCACACACAGTCATAAACCACTTTGACAACTGCAATATGTTAAGAGTTTCCCACACACCTGACAAATTAGAAATGAATGAAGGCTGAATATGAATGACACACACACACACACACACACACACACACACACACACACACACACAGATATTTACATGTGTGTTACAGGTTCATATGCATGCAAACACACACACACACACACACACACACACACACACACACACACACACACACACACACACACACACAGAACATAGTGGTGAATAGAAAGGAGGGCAAAAACAAGACAGATAGAGAGAAAAGCCACACACACTCTCTCACACACTGACCATAATCGTTTTTTTTTTTTTTTATCTGTTGTGTTTATTAATCATGGATGAAGTCGTGCTTTCAAGGAATCTGAAATATTGATGGATCTGTGGGTGTGTGTGTGTGGGTGTGAGTGTGTGTGTGTTCTGCTTCTCTTCTCTTTATTTCTGGTCCTGCTGCTGCAAGATTGGTGTCAAGTGCAGAGACCACACACACACACGCACACACACACACACACACGCACGCGCGCACACACGCACGCACACACGCACGCACACATGCACACATGCACACCCAAATACCCACACACCCACACCCAAATACCCACACACCCACACCCACTTTTCTTCCCTAACAAGACATACTCTCCCTCTCACTTGAGCGTGCACGTGTCTATGTGTCTGTCAGCTAAAATTGGACTCTTATTGTCTGTGCAATGCCAGAGACTGTGTGTGTGTGTGTGTGTGTGTGTGTGTGCACGCGTGTGTGTGTGTGTGTGTGTGTGTGCGTGTGTGTGCGTGTGTGTGCGTGTGTGTGCGTGTGTGCGTGTGTGTTCGAATGAGTGGTTGTCAGTTTGGGCCTGTTTGCTACAACTTTGTTTGTAGCAACATTGTCATTTGGCCTCTAGATGGCGCACAAAACTGAATCTCTAAATAGTGTTGCACTGCCATTGGACTTTAACGTTTACGTTCTGGATCTTCACGTCTCCATGGTAACCTGCCAGTCATAAGTCTTTGTATTAAATCAGAAATTGGGTTGTGTGATGAAGGTTGTCTCTTTCTGTGCCGTTACCAAGGTGACACAGATGCTCATCCGTAGCATCGATGTCCGTGCAGCCAGTTGTTTGATTGGTTATTGACATAGCCTGCCAAGCGCCTGATTGGCTATCACACGAGCCATTAAGTCACAATGACCAACCTGGTCCAATGTACCTATGTCAATCAGTGTGTTTGTGTGTGTGTGTGTGTGTGAGAGAGAGAGACCAGTGGCTAGTGGCACGTTGGTCAATACTGAGCACTTTACATTGAAATGTTACACTACATTTGAATTGACACACACACATGTAGCATGGAGAATCCAATGTCAAAGTGCTTCAGAAAAAACGATCAAACACTGAAGTGTAGTCAAGTGGGCACAGCGATCATAACTCAGCATTATGTAAAGAAATACATGTAATTGTCTCAGACGTGATCTGTTGTGTTTATGTGCTGTGAATTAGCGAGGACGCCTAAAAGGTGAAAAGGTCACCAACTTGTGTCACATCTCAACTACGATTAAAGTGGCAGTTTGATTGGCAGTTTCCATGTTGTAAAAGTTGCATCTCCCAATTCCCAACTTCCACTCTTGCACTTAACACCTCATTAATTCATTCAGGTGCAGGTGTGCATGGCCCCCACACCTGCACAAGCACGTGTTATGATCAGCTGATCTTCAAACGGTAGGGACTCTATTATGGTTGTTTAAAGAAAACAACACACACGCACACACACGTGCAGACATTCACAGACACACGCACGAGCCTCCTCCTCCCCAGCGGATGGAGGGATGCCAGCATCACTTTCCTCCTCCTCCTCCCTCCTCCTCCTCCTCCTCCTTCTCAGTCCTCAGAGCAGCTGCAGCTGTGACACAGAAAAGTTGAGGAGCTCCGTTACCAGCGGAGCACCGGAGGGCTCGTGCCCGCCGTTAACCCGGGAGAATCCGCGTGCCTGACACGGTTCCTGGCCAGTCTGGGCTCGGTGGAAGTGGGTCTGGGTCTAGGACCGTTCTGACGGATCTGTGCTGCGTTGACGAATCTTCCGCTGTGTTCTCACAGATCTCTGCCGTTTGCGTGCTTCGCTGTAACGGATGTGAATCGTTTTCGCGGTTGTTTACGTTGTTTGTTGGATGGTCCTCGCCGTCTCTCAGACATAAACGTGCGCTGATGGACTTCACCGATTAACGGGCATTAATTCCTCTCCATCAGCTTCAACGGGAGCTCTTGTCGGGACTCATCTAACGGAGCACCGGGGAGGTTTCCCTGATCCCGGGGGACCGACCACCGCCGGAGACTTGCCGGCACTCACTACCACCTCCCGGGGGGAGAGAGGGGAGAAGTTCCCGGTGAAGCCGAGGAGTTGGTGGGGTTTAACGACAGCTTTACCGGCACTAATGCTCGTTTTCACGGAGCGTGGGGAATCGGATTACCTAATAGAACTCACTGATCTGCTCATGTGAACGGATTGATTGTTGGATCTAAACGGATTTTTTTCGCTCCGGCTGTCCGGGTTTCTGTTCCGTTTTCTTGCCGTTAACGGGAACTGGACAGACCGGAATCTTAATTGATCCATTCAGGCTCTCATCCATCTTTATTTCTTACACATCCATTTTCCATCCATCCATCATTCCACCTCATCAGCTGTAAGAACAGCGGAGTGATATCTGTCTACTGCCCGGTGAAATAAACCCACTGACTGGCAGTAAATCACCCGGTAACCCCCGGAGAGAGAGAGAGAGAGAGAGAGAGAGAGAGAGAGAGAGAGAGAGAGAGAGAGAGAGTGAGAGAGAAAGAGAGAGAGAGAGAGAGAGGGGGGGGATCAAGCACTCAAGTAAATCAAAATAAGATCATAAACTGAACTGAACTAATTTCATTGGGAGTTATTGGATTTACTGTAATGAATAATACTTTTTTGAATAAAAAAATAGAATTTGTGTCTGAACTGAAAATGTGAATTAGTGTGATGCTGGATGATAGCAGACAGGAAGTGTGTGAGCTGGTTTGGTTTGTGATGAATCATTACTTCAGCCTGTTTTTACGGCTCTGACCTGCTGTGCTCTGTGACTGGATCACCTTCATAATCCTATTGAAGGGAGGTTGAGGTTTATTTATGGTTTATTGCCGAGCTGGAAAAGCTTCAGAGTCAGAAGAGATGAACTTTATCTCTACCTGAGGCCTTCTGCTGCCACCTTACATCCCTGTTAGCCTAAGCTTTACTGTTTCATACCCATAAATAAAAGCAGCACATTTAACTTTAAACAGTGTATGGATGCTCCTCACTGTATAGCCACATCCTCAACAGCATTCCTCCCCCTCCTCCTCCTCCTCCTCCTCCTGTACACTTGAAATCGAGCCATGCAGCATTGATTTTTTTTATTTTCCTCCTTCACCGCAAAACTGAGCTGAACCCAAGCATCTCATCCTTTCCGTCACGCCGCAGGTTTGTCAGTCGGCCTGAAATGTTATCCACATCGCCGTGTTGATTTCCTCCTCAAGCAGGAGCTGAAGGGCGTCTGTGACAGTCCACCAGAGAGGCCAAAGGTCAAACGCTCAGCCTGGGTGAGTGGGCTGAAAAGTGGGATTTTAAGTCTGTGTTTTGTGCGGCTGGAACCTGAACTGAGACTAAACGAACGTTTCCCTTCAGGACAGGCTGTTTTCCTGCCGTTAGAGTAACTTTGTGTCCAGATGGGACTGAACGACACCAGCCCCAGCGCCATGCGCAACGGCCGTGGCCTCTCGGACCAGTGGGCGGAGGCTGTGGTGATCCGTCCTCGAACCACCGAGCACCACATTACGGTGCACAAGCGCCTGGTGCTGGGCTTCGCTCTGTCCATCCTCACCCTCATCATCGTCACAGCGGTAGCCGTCACGCTCAGTGTCCGTTTTGAGGAATGCAGTATCGGGCCGGACGGGGTGGCGGGGGAGGACAGCTCGAGGGGGGGTGGTTCAGGGAGGTTTAATGGGAGCAGAGGGGAGAGGACGGGGGAGCGGGGGGAAGACGAGGCCACGCAGCCGTGGAGGAACTCCAGGCTGCCGAGCTCGATCAGACCACGACACTACGACCTGAGGCTCGCCGTCTACATGGACAACTTCACCTTTTCCGGGGAGGTCAGCATCGAGCTGGAGTGCATCAACGCCACACGTGTCATCGTGCTGCACGCAGATCGACTCGAGGTAAAGTTGATGGCGTTGAATCATCTTAAATGGTGTGAAATCCTATTTACACAATATCACTAAACAGTCAACTAAACTAACATCATGCACGACCCTAAGGGAGATCAATGGGTGTCCTTCTCATGCAGCTGAGTGACTGTCTCTCATTCAGTGAGTCAAAGTTGCAGTCAATCAGCAGTCAGAAGACACAACACACCCCCAGGGTTCAGAGGTCGCCGCTGACTTCACCCGCTTCTATTAAAATGCACAGCATGTAATCAAGCATCAGGGTAGACATGTTAAACGGCTTTAGTTTAAGTTATGAGTCGAGGTCTAACATGTCTGTTTAAGCCTTAAACCTTCTTTGTTTCAGCAGGTTTGAGTGATTTTACAAAAGAGCTGATGTCACGGAAACAACAGTGTCTTTCTTTCCTGCATCACAGCACACCGATCTTATCTCCTGCCCTTGGTCCTGTCTTAGTTAGTGTTTGGTTGGTTAATGAGCTTTAGCTTGAGCAGACTCTGTCATGTATTGAATGTTTGGTCCAAAGATCATGTCAGGTATTGTCTCAGTTTGGGGTCCTGACCTGGTCTCTATGTAGACTCAGACTGGAGCCTCACTGACTTGAGCTGGACTTGAACTTGGCACTTTTGGTTGTGATGCTACGTCCATGTTCAGACTTTGGCTGCACTCAAACTCATCAGATGGTTTTTAAAGGCAGTCTGGATTTGAGTCCGACCTGCTTTTAGTTTTGGTCCTGATTTGGTCTCAGCTCTCTTTTTAACTTAGTCTGAACTCAAACTGGACCTTCTTTTAAACTTGGCCCCTGGCTTGACCTGGGCCTTCATTTAGACTTTTCCTCATTTTAGACTCTGAGAACAGATTGGACGCATCCCTCCCTCCAACTTCTCTCATCCATCGTCCAATCAGATCGTTGCACAGGTCTGACTCATCCATCAGCTCCTGGTGGTTTTCAGTCGGGATGCTTCTCTCCTTGTTTCGGTCCAGACTTGGACTGAAAAAACAAGAAATGTTTATTTCCAGCTTTGGCCTGGGAGGTTTCCTAACAAGCCTAATTAGGCGTCAGAGCTGCAGCTTCAGCCTAAATTGGAGAGAAAACGCCCGAGCAGAGGTTTTCCAGGCCGCTCATCGCGGCTAATGTGAGAGAGGAAATGCCTGAATTGTTTGGGCAGGAGCAAATTAAAACCCTGCAGTGTGTGTGTGTGTGTGTGTAGAGGTCGGCTAATGTGATATGAAAATTTATATTTTTTGGACAGGAGAAATTATTTATAAAAATGCAAATCAAGATTCACACAAATATCACAGATTTAAGGACTGTGATGGAGCAAAAACACATATACACACACACACACACACACACACACACACTGGTGTTTTAGGGCACTTTTGGACCATTTTGCCATGGTGGGTTTGGTTTGGCAGATATAAACGCTGCACTCGTATGCAGGCTTCTCCAAACAAATGAATCCTGATTGAGTTCATTGCAGGTGAGAAAGTAGCTTTACCATCATCCAGACCAAAGGGATACCAGGACCAATCAAAGGAAGGGGAGGGAGTGATGGATTGTGGGTATTACAGGAAATCTTGCAGTACTGTAGCAGCCGATAAGATGTGGGTGCAGTTGTAATGAGGAAGAAATGAAGTGTCGACTGGAAATATGACGACATTAATGAAGAAAAGAGCAAGCAAGAAAGGAGTTCAGAGCCGGCAAGCACACCAACCGTGCTGCTTAAAAGTTCATACGTTACACAGAGTCTATGAGGTCTTACAGGAAAATTGATGTGATCCGTGCAGACGCTCGTGTAGCTGCTGCGTCATTGTCAGCTGTTAGTGATGCTGCCAAAACACCCGTAGCTCCAACTTATCAGATAACAGCCAAATGCAACCTGAAACCAACTGAACCAAACGATGCAGAGGCACAAACGCTTTGAACCATCATGGTATAAACACACTCAGTGGGCACCTGTAATGTTTTCAACTCCAGTACATATACAGTACATAGATGTCATGTGTTCCTGGTCTGTGCGTGTTTGTGTGTGTGTGTGCGTGAGAGAGAGTGTGTGAGTGTGATCCCTCTTTAAAGGGGCATTATGAGTTTACTGGAGTATATGAATACTTTGACCTTTGACCCCCTCCATCCTCCCTGCCTAGGGATCAATATGATCAGAGCTTTAGAACAACTCAGCTGTAAATAAAAGCAAACTGTTGCTTTAGATTATCCAAACAAACGGCAGAAGACAGTGAAGGCATCATGGCGTTCGACGCTGTGTTCGCTGACTCGCCACAAAACAGGGAAAAAAGAAAAACAACCATTTAATCTGGGATGTTTCCTCAGTGTGTCAGCAGCTCTGTGTTCACATTGATCAGTTCATTCATCACACACACACAATGAAACAGGGGGAAACACACACTCGCACACACAAACACACACACTGATTGGCTGAGGTGTGATGATGCGTACAGATTCCTGACGGTTCTTTAATGAGCAACATTCCTACTATTGTTGCGCAAATTTCCCTCCATGCACTGCTGTAGTTGTGCAGCCTGTAAACGTTAATTTGATGCATCAGAAAGTTTACATGTATGTTAAAACTTTTCTAATATTTTTCAAACATCATGTAGACTTAATGCAAAAGAAATCAGTACAAATGGAAAGGTAAAACCCTGATCATGACACTTCTTTTCTTTTCTTTACTTTTCTTTACTTTTGCTGTCATGTCTCCATGGTGATGGTTCCATCATCCAGGAGATCAGCTAGCAGTGAATAAGTTGTTGCTTAGCAACAACCTCCATTAGACGGACTGTGAAGTGATGCTGCTGTTCACTGATTACACAACAGTGAGGAACAGTCGTGTGAGCGTACTGACTCCAGGCCAGCAGAGGGCGATGTTTATGAAGCGTTACCTCCAACTGATAAACTGATAAAGAAGAAGAAGAAGCACCGTCAATTCTGTTGGAGCCGTTTTGAGTTCATATAGTGAACTAGACGCGTGCGGCTGCACCATTTGTTCCAAAAATCAAACTGCAATCGTGATGTTACGGGTGAATATTTTCTTGTGGTACTTTGGGTGGCCGGGGCAGAGAACAGTCAAAGAAGCTTCAGAGAACAACAAGCTTATGAAAAACCTCCACAAATGAAGTTTAACCCTGAAGTTAACACTGAGTTTCATCCTGCGTTTAACCCTAAGTGTAACCTGAGTTTAACACTGAGTTTAACCCTAAGTGTGTGTGAGTGTGAGAGTGTGATTCCGTCTTTAAAGAAAACACAAGTTTACTGGAGTATGAGAAGGCTTTGACCTTTGACCCCTCCATCCTCCCTGCCTGTGGATGAATATGAGCAGAGTTTAAGAACACCTCATCTATTGATAAAAGTAAACTGTAGCTTACAATTATCCAAACAAACGGCAGAAGTACAGACAGTTAACCCATCATGACACTCTGTGATCCCTGACTCGCCACAAAACAGGAAAGAAGGGTATAACGCTGAGTTTACCACCAAAGTTAACCCTGAGTTAAATGAGTTTAATTCAATTTCAATGAATAATCAGGTTTAACTCTTGATGTCCCACTAACTGCCAGAACGTTCAGTGAACTGAGCAGTGACCGGATTGATGTCCTCATGGCTTTGCTGTTGAAGCATCGTTATAATCATCATTATCAACATGAGCTGCTTTAGCATAGTCGCTATCTCCACTATGTCCTCTTTGTTGTTCCTCCGCAGATTGACAGGGTCTCTGTCACATTGGAGGGCGGGGCCAGTGGTCGTCCGGCCAACAGGCCCAGTGGGGGGTCCATGCGTGTCCACCGCCACTTCCTGTACGCGGCCAATCAGATGTACGTCGTAATTCTGCACCGCGAACTGAAGCCAATGCGAGTTTACCGACTGAACGTGAGCTACGAGGCTGCCATCGAGGACGAACTGCTTGGCTTCTTCAGGAGCTCGTACATCATGCAGAGGGAGAGACGGTACACACACACACTCACACACTCACACACTAAGACACACACTTGTTTTTCTGCAGCAGCAGGTGGTTTGACTAGAAAAGGTCACAGATCCACATCCACAGCATTGATTAATTCCCACCCACCCACACACACACACACACTCTCACAGTGTGTGAGCTCCGTTTACCGCTGCCTCACTCCTTATGAATTTCCCATAAGCCCCTGCTGCTGCAGCGTACTGCAGGTTTCCTTCCTCACAGTGCTACTGCTGTTGTTGATACAATGCAGAGAGACGAGTAATCAGATTACTTTGATGTCTGATGTATGTTCATAGTAGAATGTGATGAAGGAAGTGAGAAACGCTCTGTTATGCTCAGGTGTTATCTGTTCTGAGGAGCTTCTCTGCTTTGCTTGTGTCTGGATACGTCAGTCACTGCTGGAAGAGAGGACCAGCTTCATCATGATTTCCTTTTCATGATTACCTCATAATTTGTTGATTTCCTCAAAATCTCGAGTAAACAAAAGTCTTCTGTCATGACGTGAGTCTCACTCTTGAGACCCTTAAGCAGGCTGTTTCAGCCTGCAGCAAAGAATGATTGATCAGAAGTGTGACACACTGATCAATATGTTCCTGCTCTTCTATTATGATTACGCTGCGTTTTAGGGAAAGATTCTGTTTTCACAAGACTAGAAAAAATGGAAACAGTTCAAATAATGATCTCTTGGTATACATATATACATATACGTATATACACCTCCACTATAGTCTCTTACTACCAAAGTACAAAGCATACCTTGTACTATGACTACCAGAACTTTGTTTGCAGCACTGTTACTTTTGTTTTGTTTTATTTTGGTTGTTACTAGCTGGCTGCTATGGTTTACTAGGTGGTTGCTATGGAGATTGTGGTTGTGGTTACTAGGCTATATGACGTTGATGCTGTAGTGAATCTGGGTGGTGTATTTTCTTTTATTTTGGATTTAAGATTAATACTCAATAGGCAAAATGCATGCAACCAGACAAATCAAGTTCAAGCCCAAACTTTTACACACGCGCTTACACCACATGACCATAAACAGGCAGGCGCGCCCACATAACAGCAACAATCATAATCATCATCAAAAGAGAAGTGAGGAGCTTAGTGCACATGGAGGAACTGATGATAAAGTGCAGACTCGCAAGCAGACCTACAGCCCTGACTGCATCTGACCTTTCATCCCTGTACTGTACAATGTGAAGCAGCAGAGCCAACTTCAGTGTTAGCTGCTGTTTGGATCAATATTGGATCAATATCCGGCCAGCTGATGGACCAGCAGAGAATCATAACACAACAACTTGACAGTCTTTTATTCTTAAAGACTTTGAGGATGACTGACGCCCTGAGGTAAATAGTGTTTTATTCTGAAAGGCTGACAGGATGATTTAAGTCAAAGTGGAGTTACAGCAGTGTTGATTTTGATGGTTTTGTGTGTGTTATGACAAATGAGCCATTTTGGAGCAGGATTATCTTCCTGGGAATGGAGAGCGGAACAGAGCGGATGTGAGCTGGGATCATTTGTGCAGTCAGATTGTGTGTGTGTGTGCGTGTGCGTGTGTATGTGTGTGGGTGTGGGTTAATTAAAGGTTGGGATGTGCAGGGTGGTTTATGGCTTTAACGAGGCAGCTTTGTGAAAGTTGGAGCAAAGATGTTGGTTTCCTGTGTGTAGCTCAAATGTCACACCTCTCTGCTGCTCTTTAACGAGTGCAGAAATTACAGTTAACAAGGCGCACTTAGGCTGCTAAAGCGGTGCACTTCCACAGGTAACACAAAGGTTACAGCACTAAGAGACGCCTAAGAGCTGTTAGGGGCGGGGCTAGGTGTAGGGGTCTGCACATCCACCTCGACCTGCCTCTTTCTCTCTCTCTCCATCCATGTCTCTCTCCCTCCCTGTCTTTCTCTCCCCCTGTCTCTCTCCCTCTCTGTCTCTGTCTTCTCTATCCCTCTCCACCTCTCCCACTCTGTCTGTCTCTTTCTGTCTCTCTCTCTCTCTCTCTCTCTCTCTCTCTCTCTCTCTCTCTCTCTAACTGTCTCTCTGTCTCTATGCCTCTCCGTCTCTCTCGCTCTGTCTCTCTCTCTCCCTCTCTGTCTCTCTTTCTGTCTCTCTCTTTCTGTCTCTGTCTCTGTCTCTGTCTCTGTCTCTGTCTCTGTCTCTGTCTCTCTCTCTCTCTCTCTATCCCTCTCCATCTCTCCCACTCTGTCTCTCTCTTTCTGTCTCTCTCTTTCTCTCTTTCTGTCTCTCTCTCTTTCTCTCTCTCTCTCTCTCTTTTTCTCTCTCTCTGTCTCTCTGCCTCTCCATCTCTCTCACTCTGTCTCTCTGTCTCCCTCTCTGTCTCCCCCTCTGACTCTCTTCTGTCTCTCTCTCTCTCTCTCTCTCTCTCTCTCTCTTTCTCTCTCTCTCTTGTTCCAGAACAATGCAACTCTTCATGCACATGTGCATATTTCTGTGTGTGTGTTTGCATAGTAAGCTCTATAACTTAATAATTCATAATCTACATCAGTCTTTTATTAATGATTTAATAATTACACCAAAACCGATCATTGTAATCATCACATACACATCACAACCAGCATGGTGTTGACTCCCTAATGCTGTCCACTGATTGGCCAGTTTTCGAGGAGCGTTTCCCCATCGGATCCTCTCTGTCGGGCCTCAGTAAGTTCCGACAGTTACAGCGTGTTTGTAAGACAATGGCTGCACAGTTCATGTCGTACCTCTGGTGCCACTTCTCAGCCCTACCAGAGGTAAAATCTTAAAACCACGTTGTTTTCCCTCCTGCAGTGCTGTTTGGTGTTGAGCCTCATGGGGGCGCTGCACTGTGTTTCAGGTGTCTTTGTGGCGTCACCTTCTGCATCGCCTCCCACCGTAAATAACTGTCCAATGAGACAGAGACCTGAGGAAAGAAGCCCCGCCCCCTTCTCCATCGCTCACATTTTACATGAAGGGCGATGAGTCAGCTGCTTCACCGTGTAACACTAGACACACACACACACAGCCTTCTAATGTGACATCAGAGTGATAGCAATTTGAGATGGTACTTAAAGAGATCAACATATCATCTGTGTGTGTGCGTGTGTGTGAGTGAGATTGATATGGGAATTACACACATAACACATCCTGACTCAACAGATTTGGTTGCTCTGTAAGTGGGCATCTGTGTATATGTGCGTGCGTGTGTGCGTGCGGGTGTGCGTGTGTGCGTGTTCAGACTCTTGGTTTCAGATAAAGTCAGATTTTACACACTGGCTGTGGTTTTCAGGTAACCACACCAAGTCGATAATTGTGTGTGTGTGTGTGTGTGTGTGTGTGTGTGTGTGTTGCTGTTGCTTTACCTGTCAATTAGGATTATTGTAGCAACAAGCATTTCTTTGGCACCAACGACTTGGCAACCAGCAGCATGACATATTCACGTATGTGTGTGTGGGTGTGTGTGTTACAGTCTCCTCTAATAGATTCTCTCTCACACACTTTATCTCACCCCTCTCAGGCTTTCTACATTATTCCTTCGCTCTCTCTCTCTCTCTCTCTCTCTCTCTCTCTCTCTCTCTCTCATTCTCTCTCTCTCTCTCTCTCTCTCTCTGCCTTGCTCGCCCTCTGTTTATTATTCTCAGTTTCTCCCCCTCCATTCTTCACCTCCCCCTTAATCTATTCCCTCGCTCTCCCTCCCTCCCTCCCTCCCTCCCTCCCTCCCTGTGTCTCGTTATCGCTCCACACCTCACTCCATTTCTTTCTTCATCCCCTCTTCATGTCATTGCTTCTATTGTTGTGTTTCCTCCAATTTTCCTTCCGTTTCCTCGTCTTTTCCTCCTCATGCTCCTCCTTTTTTTTATCCCATTTGTCTTCTTTCTCTCCATCTCCTCCCCTCCATAACTAAGTCATTATTTATTCTCTCCATGTTCCCTCTGTTACCTCTTCGTTTCCCCCTCTTTCCCTCTCATCTTTGCCTCTTCGCCATGATCTCATCGCTGAAATCATGCTGTTTTTGCAAGATTAGTTCCTGCTGTAGATTTCTATGTTGTCGACATGAAGTGGAGCCTCTGTACTCAATTAGAAGTATGAACATTTTGAATATATTCTCTCTTTCTCCCTCTCTCTCTCTCTCTCTCTCTCTCTCTCTCTCTCTCTCTCTCTCTCTCTCTCTCTCTTTCTCTCTCTCTCTCAGGTACCTGGCAGTGACTCAGTTCAGTCCAATCCATGCCAGAAAGGCCTTCCCGTGTTTTGATGAACCCGTGTACAAGGCCACGTTCTCCCTGACACTCCGGCACGACGCTCAGTACCTGTCACTCTCCAACATGCCGCTTCACAGCAGCTCATTGGACGACGAGGATGGCTGGGTGACCAATGAGTTTGCTCGGACGCCGCGTATGTCCACCTACTACCTGGCCTGGGCCGTGTGCAACTTTACGTACAGGGAGACGCAGACGGACGGGGGCGTGACGGTCAGTCTCACACACACACTCAGTGGGGGGCTGAGGATGGGTTCAAGTTAGTGACGTGTGACGGGACGCGATCAGACTGATGCAGATTAAGCTCAATCACTACGTTTTCACTTTCACTTATATAATCGTTTAACAGATCAATACCTCTTTCAAATCAGGCCGTTTCCCTCTGCGGTTACTGTGAAGAAACATCTCTGCTTCTGATTCAGAGCTCATTCAGAGTGCTCCTAACGTATAAATGCATGATGGATTATACAGTAAGCCTGCTGGATGGACGAGCGGCTCACATTGGTTTAGAAATAGAAATTAATCTCCCAGTGTGCACCGAGCCTCTGACCTCACGGGCGCCTGGACCTCCTTTGGGTTCTGCTTTTCAACAAGATCTGATTCGCTGCAAATGTCGGCAATATATTATCCGATAAATCCGCCTCTGTCACTCTTTTGTTGATGCAATGTTTGAACCAATCAGTGCGTCATTACATCATGGTGACCCAGTGAGCAGGCCGCTGGCTCTGCATGTGCTGAGATCATGAGATCATTACATATATTTGTATTTCGATTTGATTAGTGATCGATTGATGTTGGATGGAATTCTGATCTGTATTAGAAAATTACAAAGAAGCAAACATGATGAACATTATGTCATCATGTTTGTAATAGATCAGACTGACAAGTGAAACACACGCACACACACACACACACACACACACACACACACACACACACACACACACACACACACAACCGTGGTCTCAAACAAGGACAAACACGTGTGTGACCTTGTTTCTCCTCCTCCTTCTTTTTCTTCTGTGATCATCTCTCCATCAGTGTAATTACAACTCATCCATCTCATGTACCACGAATCAAGGACAACACACACACACTCACACACACGCAGGCGCTGGTGTCTCCTTGTTACTGAGAGATCATTTTGGTAAAATGCTGTTTTAATAATGAATCATATCTGGGTCATTCATAACCATCACAGCGTGTGTGTGCGCACGTGTGTGTGTGTGTCTAATGGCGCAGACAGGCTGAGGTTGTTCATCCTAAGAGTGATTAAATGAATCTCCATTTTCATATTTTATTCAAGTAAAGCGTGTTGCGAGTCTTTTGTGCTGCTTGGTGGTTTGTAGACTGATGTTGGGGCATTGCTAGGTGCTGTGAAGTGTTGCGAGGTCTGTCTGTCTGTCTGTCTGTCTGTCTGTCTGTCTGTCTGTCTTTGTAATGATGATGTAAAAACGAGCTGCAGCTGTTGAGGTTTTTATGAAAAGGTTTTTTCGAACTCATTCTCCCAAACATAATTTTGAAGCTTTGACAGGGTCTGTCATTATGTGGACAAAGAGATGTCCTGCTGTGACGCTCTGGTTTAATGGGGACACAAGCCATAACTGCCCCTCCATCAGCCTACAGCTCATCATGTGCTGGACAAACGCTCCCTCCTTCATCTGCTATTAATGAAACGTCAGCGTGCCTTCCTGAAGTGGAAAGAATGTTCCAGAATCATGGAATCATGTTTCATATATTCTGGTGCAGCGATCCATCTCATTCTGGTTCCTGATCCTCACCCTCATTTCCATTCTTCATTAGTGCCGAAACATTTTCAATAATTAGCAGGATTCTTCACTTTATTCCACCCTTAAGAACCTCTAGATCTTCAACAATAACCTTTAGCTAGAAACGTTCCCACCAGAGTCTGGCTTTTTTTGGTTGACCCAACACCTTCCTGGATCCTGAAAACAGCAGCAGACTCTGGAATGTCGTGTGTAGGAAGTTTCTCCAGGAAGTTCTTTATCACCGTCATGTCACCATAACGTAACAATGTCAGAGAGAGAGAGAGAGAGAGAGAGAGAGAGAGAGAGAGAGAGAGAGAGAGTTGTGCTCACTCGCCCCTCCTATCGCTTGCTAAACCATCTATCAAATTACCGTTGCAACAGAGCGGCCGACGCCCCATCCATCATCCAAGGACAACAGACGGAGCCATGTAACGCAGAGAGCGGTGTCATGCACGAGTGAAGAGATAATGAGAGGAGAGGAGAGGAGGAAAGTGGAGGAGGAAAGAAGGAGAGGGAAGGAGGAGAGGGGAGGAGAGGAGAGGGGAAGAGGAGAGGAGGGTGATAATTCTAGTATGTGTAGTCTTAATAGCAGCATTGATGTTTTACTTTAGTATTTGTTTTGGTAATCATATTTATATATATATATATATATATATATATATATACACATACACATACAAAGAAATATATAAATATATATATATTTCTTTACATGTAAACAGATTGTTACTCCTTGCAGTCAAAGTAAGCCGGATGTAACTGGAGTTATTCCATTTAGACTCGTAGCTCGGATCTGGCAAGTCCATCATGGTCCTGTTCCCTTCCTGAAATGGACGCTTGGTAAGCGGGCTCAGTGCGGCCAATCAGCGTCTGGTGGGGAGCTGCTGTTTAAGGTTCTGATGCTAACAGGAAGGAGGACCAAGTGACCAAGGGCGTGGTGGAGAATTGTGTGTGTGTGTGTGTGTGTGTGTGTGTGTGTGTGTGTGTGCGCGTGTGTGTGTGCGTGTGTGTGTGTGTTTATGTGTGTGTCTGTATGTGTCACTCAGCCTCCATCCAGCCAAGAGACAGAAGGTCAGAAATCTCCCTCTTCCCTTGTTGAAAGGGGCCTGGTTCCATTTCTGTCTCTCTGTGTGTCCTCAGCTCCGTCTCTACGCTCGGCCTGATGCCATCTCCAGCGGGGCGGGCGACTATGCGCTTCACATCACCAAGAGGCTTTTGGGATTTTACCAGGACTACTTCCAAGTGCAGTACTCACTGCCCAAACTCGGTAAGATGCTCTTGCCTCTTCATCCTCTTTTTCATAGCTACTTGCTCATGTTGCTTCCTGTTTGCATTCTTATTTAGTGGCCTTGGTCAAACATATCCTGATTTGAGGTTGTGACCGGGGTTTCTGAAGGGGTTCTAATTCTGGAGGCCCTTTAATGGTTTATGGATTTTGAAGAAGTTCCAGCAGTTATTTAAGAGTTTTGGGGACTTTGAGCAGAGCTTATTAAAGAGTTTGGTGAAGTTCTGGCCGTCCCAAAAGGGCTTCAAAAGGTTTGCGAGGAGCTCTTGCTGGTTTTGGAGGTTGTTTAAGAAGGTTTTTGGTGACTTTGAAAGGGTTCTGAAGTGGTACTAACCTAAGACATGGTGGAATGTGGCCAACTGATGTGAAAACTCTCCCGGTTGGTTGCCTGGTCTAAAGGGTCTGGAATTCTCCACTTTCTGCTGGTTCTTCTAACCTCTGTGTGTCCGACGTGAAGAAGAAAACACATTGATCATCACCTATAAACAAACAGCACAACCACAAAGTGTGTGTGTGTGTGTGTGTGTGTTTGACTCCTCTGTTCTTTATTTCCTGTTTTCTTCACGACTGTGTGAGACAATTCTACGGTTATAAATCAGTGTGTGTACCCGTGTGTGTGTGTGCGTGTGTGTGTGCATGTGTGTGTGTGTGCACGCCTGTGTGTGTCAGCCTTAGGGCTCCATCTGTTATCATCCAGTGCATCACGATCCCATGAGAGACAAAGAGAGAGAAAGAGATGCAGAGAGAGAGAGTGAGAGAGAAAGAGAGGGACTGAGAGAGACAAAGAGTGTTTGAGAAAGAGAGAAAGAGAAAGAGAGAGCGAGGGAACAGTTTTCTTTCTCTCCTTGTGTTTCTTTACTTCCTTTACTCTTTCCTCCTTTTCACCTTTACCTGCCTCTCTTCTCTCTCTCTCTCTCTCTCTCTCTCTCTCTCTCTCTCTCTCACTCTCTCCCTCTCTCCTTCCTCTCTTTCTTCCCCTTCCTTCTTCATCTCTGAACTACGTGGGTACTGTGGTCCCACAGTAAAATGAGTTCAATAGTATAGAGTGAAGTAAAATAGATGTTTTGCTCTCTGTAGGTTCTGTGGGTTTGATAGAGCAGAAACATGAGCGTGTGTGTGTGAGCACGCCAAGCGGAATAACACACTCCACTCAGGCCCAACTCCATCTGGGACCCACACACACACACACACAGACACACATACACACACACAGGAGACTGCCTCAGGTTCAACACACTCTAACACACACACACACACACACACACACACACACACATACACACACATACACACACACACACACACACACACACACAGAAGACTGCCTGAGGTTCAACACACACGCGCACATGCTCTTGTCACTCCGTCTCTGCTTTTCATGATGTTGCCTTAGGCTAACACACACGAACATGGTCAAACACACACACAGCCCCTTTGATGTGGGGACATGTTGAAAGAATTGAACGTAATAACTGAATTTATTGATCAGTTTCTGTGGTCGGTGGTTTGAAGCTGGGGATTTGTGTGTAAGTGAAACACTTCACACACTGTGCACATTTTTACAGTCAACACTTTTTCTTGATGGTGGCGCTGAGACAGACAGACAGACAGACAGACAGACAGACAGATAGACAGACAGACAGACAGTAATGACCTTGGGTCGAAAAGTTAGCGTCGACACTTTGGATCCCATGAAGCCTCATTAGAGCTCAGACACACTGATCCAGTCAAAAAGCTGTTAAACTGATTGATCAATAATTGAATCGATCAGGTTTCTTCAGGTGAGCTGCTGTCTGTGTTACTTACATCTAGACCTGCTCTTTGTGAAAAGCACACACACACACACACACACACACACACACACACACACACACACACACATACACACACACACACACACACACACACATACACACACATTCTCTCGTTGTCTTGAAGTGACACTGAAATTACAGCTTCAGCTTCACACAGAGACTCCCCAGAGACTTTTAAAGGTCCAATTATAGACAATTAATCACTGGGGGGAGAGAAATAGAGACAAGGAGAGGGAGGGAGAAAGAGAGAGACAAGAAGAGAGAGGGCTAGAGAGAGACAAGGAGAGGGAGGGAGAAAGACAAGGAGAGGGAGAGAGAGAGTGAGAAGGAGAGGGAGAGAGATACAAGGAGAGGGGGAAGAGAGAGAGAGACAAGGAGAGGGAGGAGAGAGAGAGAAACGAGGAGAGGGAGAGAGAGAGAGACAAGGAGAGAGAGGGGGAGGGACAACGAGGGAGAGACAAGGAGAGGGAGGGAGAAGGACAAGGAGAGGTAGAGAGAGAGTGAGAAGGAGAGGGAGAGAGATACAAGGAGAGGGGGGAGAGAGAGAGACAAGGAGAGGGAGGGAGAGAGAGAAAAACGAAGAGAGAGAGAGAGAGAGGTTTGAATCTTGGTGTGTTCACTGTATAATTGTAGTCTAAGGTTAGGGACTTTCTTTGAACTCTCTCCTGATTGGCTGATTGTGGCTTCAGGAGGAAGCCTATAAGTGGGCGGAGCAAAGTACCCCCCACATACACACACACATATATGCACATGCATGCGCACACACACAGCTCAGAATCACAGCTGTGAACCTGCACGCATCAGTTCCCATGACGACCAACAATACCTGTAGGCAGGGGTGTGTGTGCTTGGGCTGTGTGCGTGTGTGTATGTGTGTGTGTGTGTATGTATGTTAAAACAAATGCTGAAAAACACACACCTGAAGCCATACACACATACACACACAAGCTCAGTTGAATCCACTGTGGACTTCATTGGCCTCTCTGATTCAGTGACCCAGCATCTGTTGCCATGGTAACATCTGTCCCACTCTCCACATCCATCTGCTGCGTGTGTGAGCAGTGATTTTCTTTTATAAAGCTCAAGTTTGTTCCACACTTTGACCTCTCACACACCTGCAAACACTTACACACACACACACACATTCACACACTTAGCTACCAACTTAACTATTGTTGTCAGTTGCTTTCAGTTATATTTGTTAGCGCATTAGCAGCTAAGCCTGTATTAGCAGACTCTGGCTTGTTCTTAAACGGCCGTTATATAGGATAAATGTTTAGATGTAGCCTTTTACTGTGACACCGCCCTCAAGACAGATTTTACACTTCCACTCCCCAAATTCACACCTACAGACGGCCTCTGTTTCACATCTGTTTGTAGGTTCCAGGTGTATAATGAGCAATGCAGCCACACACACGCACACACACACATGCACTTCCTGTTCTTCTGCATTTGTTAACAAGATCTCAGTGGGTTTGTTCTCCAGGGACAGACATCACTGATGTGGTAATGCATGACTGTGTGAGTAGCACAGGATAAATTAACATTTTTATTTACACCAGCAAACCTGCAGACAAATATTTTACAGCACGCATCCTCAGTTACTGTAGGCCTTTTACATCATTACATTACATTACGATCATTTGGCAGATGCTTTTATCCAAAGCGACTTACATTACATTACCACCCTTCGCAGAGGGGGGAGCAATTGAGAGTTCGGTGCCTTGCTCAGGGGCACCTCGGCAGGGGCTCGAACCGGCGACCCTCCGGTTCCCAAGCGGAAGCACTACCCACTGAGCCGCTGCCTCACCCACACCAGAATGGTGTTAGCCACGCCAGACCCACATTAGCCACGTCAGAGCTGTTAAGCCCCATCAGACCTGTTAGCCACCTCAGACTAGGGTGACCATTTCCATAACACCAAAAAGGAGGACATTATGCGGCATATCAATAAATTACTATGGTGTACATAGGACTCTGGTATACTCTCATTTACAATACAATTTTGTGTGGTTTGAAGATGTCTGTGTAGCTGAATAGGAAAAATATTAATGAAAAGTCAAAAAGTGTTTGTTCACAGTATTTGTATTTATTCAATACATTGTGGTGTTCAAAAACTGACCACTGAGATGAATCTTTTGTGCCACAAAGCATAACATGTGTGGACTCAAATGTAAAAAACAAATAACAGGTAACATATATAAGAATACAAAAATGCTTTTTTGAAAAGCATAAATAACCTTTTATGTAAACAACAAAGGAGATTGTAAAGAAAACAGCATTTACATTCAACTGCTCAAAAAGTATAGCATTTCTAAAGTGCTTCAGTCTTTTGGGGACTTGTCTTCATCTCTGTGTGTGTGTGTGTGTGTGTGTGTGTGTGTGTGTGTCAGAATTTGGGTCTCTTCACATGTAGCAGCTCAGCAGACAACAGCACCTCTGTCATCATGGCTTCTAAGCCCCCACTGCCCCTCGGCCTGTTTATATCCTGCAGGGACTGGTACAATTAACAACATAGCAAGAATACTGTAATCAACCTTCAAAAATCTGTATTGTTTTCAACCCAATAAATATAAATATTTCATGTAGCCCCTCAGTGAATCATAAGACTAGTGTCCTCACCAACATAGTTGATTGTCTATCTGCAATACTTCTGTTCTTTCCTGGCTGCATCCAAGAGTTTTTTTGTTTCCAATGAACTTCTTGTACACCTCTGTGCAGGGAGAAGTGAAATTGACACACACTTGTGGAGCCTTGTTTACGTTTTTAACCAATGATATAGCGGATATTTATCTGACACCGCTCTTAGCCAATCAGCGGATACGACATTGCGGGCAAGTGGACGCCGATACGGGTCCGTTTCGCTGGTCCGTTTCGGAAGCCGCGATACCTCCGTACTCCGGACCTCCGTACGCCAGACTGTTCGGCCTAAAGCCGGACGTCTGGCCACCCTACCTCAGACCTGTTAGCCACCTCAGACCTGTTAGCCCTGTCAGACCGGGTTTTGGTTGCTCAGTTCATCTCTAATGATTTATTCAGCACACATTCAAGTCAGTCTGACAAACTGGAATCTCATCATCCATTCCCACGCTCATCTTCATAATACCCCTCATCATCTCACTGATCAAAATCAGGTCAAATATCAGTCAATACTTTACACACACACGTTGACACGTTGTGATGACGTCATTGTCGTCTTTACTTTCACTCAAACAAGACTCTGTGTTTGTGTGTGTGTGAGTGTTCAGTTGGCCTGACTTTCAATAGTAAAATAAGTGAACGGACAGAGATGAATGATGACCTTTGGCCTTCCGATGGGCCTGCTGACGCTCTGATTGGTCAGCTCTTTAGTCTCGCTCTCATTGACTTGACAAGAGGTGACGCGTCACTTTGTTCCAATGGATGTTTGATCTCTGACCCACATTTAAATACTGAAAAGATAAAGGTACGTACCAAACTATTGATCAGTGACAGCGTGAGATCGATACTAGCCTTCCTCCTTTCTATCTTCCTTCCTTTCTTCCTATTTATTCTTTCTTTCTTTCTTTCTTTCTTTCTTTCTTTCTTTCTTTCTGCCTTTCTACCTTTCTACCTTTCTTTCTTTCTACCTTTGTTTATAAAAAATGTAAGGATAGCCAGAACAAACAGAGCAGACCCCTTTAAATTTAAGTTAAAACAGATTTAAGCCTCTGTGTGTGCGTGTGTGTGTGTGTGTGTGTGTGTGTGTTTGTGTGTGTGTGTGTGTGTGTGTCATTACTCTTCTGTATTGACTCTCAGTGTTTGAAGAGGATAATTTATGAGCGCAGAGTTAATTAGGAAACATGCAGCCTGTCTCACTGTGTACCTGGCATGTCCCACTTTCTACCTTTTCCTGTCTAACTGCCCACTACTGTCTCACTGCCTGTAGCTGTTTAATCGCCACACATCTCACAGTCTGCCTACATCTGTCTTACTGATTGAACTCGTCTCACTGTCTGACTTCTATAATCCTCCACCTGTCTCACTGCCTACTTGTGCCTGTCTCACTGTCACAAAGCCAAAGGACCAAAGCAAAGTGCTGATGTTGCCATGACGTCAAAACTGCTGAAATCATAAAGGTGTATGGTCTCAGTCCACGCCAAACACACACACACACACACACACACACACACACACACACACACACACACACACACACACACACACACGCTCTCTCTCTCTCTCACACACACACACAGACACAGAGTTATTCTGGGTCAGCTGACTGTGGAATGTGAAGCAGAGAAAACGGAGAGAAACAGATGGCAGAACAAAATAGAGAGAAAGAAAAAGAAAGAAAAGAAAGAATTAGGAGAAAGGATGAAGAAAAGAGGGAGGAAATGAACAGGAAATAAAAACCAGATGGAGCGAACACAACAGGAAAAAAGGTATTACGTAATGAAAATGTGATGCTTAATGAGAACCACAACAGAGAAAGACAGAGAGAGAGCGAGACAGACAGACAGACAGACAGACAGACAGACAGACAGACATGGTATTATAGTTTGAGTACATGCACTTCGGCCTGCCGACACAAGTGGGCATCTTATTTCTACACCAAAATTGTGAAACAAAACATGTGAAGGAAACTTTTTTATTGTTTGGTATTCAGTCTCATTTTTGCTACATACAGTTGATACCAAAACCTAAGGTTTCATTCTTAGATATAGTCACTAATGGAAATGGCAATATAAAAAATGCCAGTAATACTGCTACTGTTACTACTACTAATTATACTAATGCTAATATTAATGATGTCCATGTGAGGCAAAAATCATTCATTTTTCCACCTTCATGTAATCTGTCTAATGTCAGTCATTCATAAATTTTGTGGCTGCGGTAAAATCGAGGCTGCTGATTGGCTGGTTTGGCAGTGAGCCGAGTCAGTCATCCAGCCCTGAGCGATCTGATGGTCACTGTCCTCTGAGTCTCCTCCACACACACACACAGACACACACACACGCGTGAGCACGCACGCACGTTTTGTTTGGATGAAACCTGAGAGCTCAATATCAATATCACTGTCACCACAGACTGTGTGTCACTGAGTGTGTGTAAGTGTGTTTGTTTGTTTGTGTGTTTCTCTGCATCTGTGTATGTGCTATGTTTGTATATATGTGGGCATGTATGTATGTACTGTATATGGGTGTGTGTGCTGTGCTCTGTGTGTGTTACATTTTAAATTCCCTCTGCTCTTCTCGTCTCATTTGCATATTCCATCTGAAGCCAAACGGCCTCATTTGCATATCCACCTGAAGTTAAACCAATCACATTACTTGTCCCTCTCAGCCAATCAGTTCCACTGTCCGGGCTTCAGTCATGTGGATAATAAGCTGTCAGCCAATCACATTCGGCCTGCGGCAGACACTGGCACGTGATCAGACGCCAATTATGGCTGAAGTTGTTTCTATGGTAACTAACAGGAGTTACTGTGCGTTTCTCAAGCAACCAATTGGCTGGCTACAGATCATTAGGCTCCGCCCCCTTTGGCTGAGATTCGTCTTCCGCATCTGTTTTCTTGTTAGTTTCAGCCAATCAGAGAGGAGCAGCTGATCAGTGATTGGCCGGACATAAGCTGATATCATGTTTGTTCATGAACTTTTTCTGTGTATTTTTATTTATTTAGCTAGGGGTTGTTTTATTTGTTTTGGAAAGAAACATGTCGTGACTATATGCACCCACACGCACATAATACACATAAGCAGTACACATAAACACTCACATTTAAGTACACACTGATACACATCCTCATAAACTCACACAAACAACCCACGCACAAATCTACATACACATTAACATACACTCACAAAGACACACAAAGACACACACACACCCACGTATAAACACACAGGACACACACAGAACCACACAAAACACACACTTTGTGTGTGTATGTGTATGTGTGTTTAGCTCTTTTTGTCATGATAAATATGAGTGGACTTTATTACACGTTGCCATAACATAAATCATTTTGTCATCATCAATTTGTTCCATAACATCTATTTTTTTGTTTTTAATATTCAGGTTTTCTTTGTCTTTTCCCCGCCATCACTGACTGTGTAACAGTGATGAAGGTCACTTCAGGTTTCTCTTCTTACTCTCACTCCTCTTCCTCATCCTCATCGTCCTTTTCATAAACAGCCAAGCTTCTGTAATTTCCTCCTCAGGCGCCTCCCTTGTTGAAACAGACAAACATTCCTCCTCTTCATCTTTTAATATCCACAGTCATTTCCTCCTCTTCCTCTCTAAATGTGCATTCTCTTCTCTAGCGCTTTCCTCTTCCTCCTCATTTGTTGTTTAGTTTCCTCCTTTTACTTCTTTTGTTTTCTTTCTCTCTTTATTTCTTCATGTCTCTCATCCAGGTTTGCTTCCCTTTGAGTCTTCACAATGAAACCCTTCAGTGGTGTGGGGAGACATTTATTGAAAATTGCCCTAATTGTAAAAAGCTTTAAGGATTTTATTTATACGTTAATTAAAATGATTAATTCTTCATCTCTGAATAAAGATATTTCATTAACTTTGTTCAGGCTTATTAAAAAAAATTAAGTAGCAGGACAGTGTGGACAGACAGAGACGCAGAGATGACTGTCTGGTTGTTGTTGTGGACAGATTTGTTGGCGGTGCCCAAGCATCCGTACTCCGCCATGGAGAACTGGGGCCTGAGTGTCTTTGTGGAGCAGAAGATCCTACTGGACGCTGAGGTGTCGTCCTCGTCCTATCAGATGGACCTGACCATGGTGGTGGTCCACGAGATCTGTCACCAGGTACCAACACGTTTGCGTAATTCCTCGTTTCGGCATTTACTGAACTGTTTAAACACGTATTTAATGATCACAAAAACAGTAAAAAATAACAAAAAGGGGAAGATTAAAGGGAAGTCTAGGTTCCCTGAAATAAAGAGCATATCCCGGACTGTCCACTGGGTGGCACTGTAGCACTGGGCAATAAGAAGGTTGGTTGTTACTGTCCTTACCAAGATGAATTCCCTTTCCTTTGGGATGAAACTGTTGCCACCTGGTGGAGGACGCTGTGTAAAGCATTTAGCGGCGAATCGGGCAGCACACACTTGGAAGCACCTGGTCTCTGTGTGTGTAAGCTGTAATGTTTCTCATTTAATTATGTAATTTGTGAGTGCTGACAGTGTTTGCATAGAGTTCATTAGAATATGAAAGACCGTAACTCATGTGATTGTTTTTCTCTTTTCCTGCCCCCCCCCCCCTTCTTTTCTTTCTCTCACTCTCTCACTCTCTCTGTCTCTCTGTCTCTGTCTCTGTCTCTGTCTCTGTCTCTCTGTCTCTGTCTCTGTCTCTCTCTCTCTCTCTCTCTCTCTCTCTCTCTCTCTCTCTCTCTCTCTCTCTCTCTCTGCCCCTCTTCCCAGTGGTTTGGAGATCTGGTCACTCCCGTGTGGTGGGAAGACGTCTGGTTGAAAGAAGGTTTCGCTCATTTCTTCGAGTATGTGGGGACAGATTTCCTCTTTCCAAAGTGGAACATGGTGAGGCATGATGCAATTTTGAAATCAGCACTCCAGACTGAACTTTTACAGGTCTAAAAACAAAATGATTTTTACACCTCACACCTCATATGAAATGTGTGTGTGTGTGTGTGTGTGTGTGTGTGTGTGTGTGTGTGAATTTCAGCACATTAACTATCACTCCATCTGCCCTCCGCAGGTGCGACAATTACAGCTGATTATCTCATTTAGCCATTTTTTCATCTGTCCGGGTGATTGCAGTTTCTTCCAAATCTGCCATTACACCTCGTTAACCAATTAACAAATTCAGATTCCCCTGGACCCCCCACCCCCTCCCGTGTGTGTGTGTGTGTTTTGACTGCAACATTGAACTCAGCTATCCGCAAATGTTTTATTGCTAAAGAAAACAGGGACAAATCACCGAATAACACAGAGCAGCTCTTCTCACAGTCAAAACACAGGCACACACAGCCAAGAATTAAACTTATCCCAGCTAATACAAAGGTTCAATACAATACTAATAATAATAATTTTGTAGAAATTGCTCACTCACTTGCCTACATGGAAGCGCTGTGAGCTTCAGTCCAGCAGGTCCTATTAATTAAGGTAAAAAAAGATTACTGTTAATGCTGCTCATGATCCAATGATGCTAACAGGTCCACATTACTAAGCAATGACATCGAACCCGACAAGATGGAGGTTCATTAAAAGCAAATCTCCTCAGTAAACAGAAGTTATCCTTGAATTAGACTGAAACACATTTTCAGGATTTAGTCAGAGCCAAGGGGAAATGAACACGGCCTGAGTTAAGCTCAGCAAAAACAAAAGATGAACCAGGAGGAAACCAGAAAGGAAAGAAGAAAAGGAGGAGAGAAAACCCTGGAAAAGAGAAGAAGAAAGGAGGAGATGATAATATGAATGAAGGAGAGGAAAGGAGAGAAGGAGAGGAGACAAAGGAAAGATGAAAACTGATGGATGGGAACAGGTTTATTTAGGGTTGGTTACTGTCACTTTGTTTTTAAAATGAAATAAAACATCTGATATAGGGTGTGTGTGTGTGTGTGTGTGTGTGTGTGTGTGTGTGTGTGTGTGTGTGTGTGTGTGCGCGCGTGTATGTGTGTGTGTGTCTTCTCAGGAGAAGCAGCGCTTTCTGACTGATGTCCTCCACGAGGTGATGCTGCTGGACGGTTTACGCTCCTCCCACCCAATCTCACAGGAAGTGGAGCAGGCGGCGGACATCAACCGAGTGTTTGACTGGATCGCCTACAAGAAGGTCTCACACACACACATGCACACGTTCAAACTCTGGAGGAGGCAACGTGACAGCATGTGTTAATTTTTCAGTGTTTTTGTGTTGTGCCTGAAGGGGGCAGCATTGATACGGATGCTGGCTAACGTGATGGGGCGCTCTCTGTTCCAGAAAGGACTCAAGGTGAGTTTGAGACCAAATGATAGTAAGTTTTACTCTATTGAATAACTATATTATATTGTACATATGCATGTACATATATATCAGACATATACTGTACATGTACAGTACATGTTCAGTATATATAATTGTGACGGCTGTAACACCTGTACATTTTCTCTTCTGTTGGCATTTTAGGCAATAATTTGGTACCAACTACCCCCTTTGAAAAAAAAAAGTTCTTGCATTAAACAGGTTTTCAGTGCAGAAAACATCAACTGAATCTATTGAAAATTTAATGCATTTAAGTTCTCTACATTAAGAGAAGAGAGAAACACTGAATTATAGATTGAGCCTGAGCGTCCAGAGCGTTGGGCAGCTCTTTTCATGGCTGCTCACTGGCACAACCAAGGCAAATAAATCACCGTAAAATGAACAAAAACAAAACAAAACTCAATTACTGAACAGTGAAACACCAACATCACATTTTCCCTCAGACTATGGAAATTTATGCTGTCAAAATGTGGGGTCAGTGGTTTCAATTTTCAAGTTCTGTTCAGGAAAAACGCATAAAAGTGCCTCTAGACCTACAACAACAATGCAATATAGAAGTCATGAGAGGGAGTGTTTGCTAATATCCCCGAGCTCTTTGATCTTTCAGCGTCCAGCCTCTGATTGGAGCTTTTTATTGCATTTGTTTACATTTCATATACATTTCTGGTGTGAATGTACAAACACAAAGATGTGTAATTCCAACACTGAACAGCAGCTCTGATGATAATTGATTGATCATGCATTGCACCACATCCCTCAAAATGCTGCAGGTCATCAAAAACAGGTCAGCCCAGGGTCACATCGGCTTTGAGGCAAACCTCCCAGTTAGACACTCCGGCATTTTTCTACTTTGCCATTATTTTACCATCATTCAACACAGCAGAAATTCTGAATTTATTATTCTGTCGGCTTTCAAAAGTGACTGAACAAAGTAATCAGAATGGGAAACACATAATTGACACCTCCACCACTGCTGACCTCCGACCTCTTTGTGCTTGTTGTTGTTTTTCAGGACTATCTGCTAAGTCACATGTACAGCAACGCAGCCAGAGAGGACCTGTGGAGCAAACTGACTCAGGTAGCCAGCTGCCTGCCTGCCTGCCTGCCTGCCTGCCTGCCTGCCTGTCTGTCTGTCTGTCTGTCTGTCTGTCTGTCTGTCTGTCTGTCTGTCTGTCTGTCTGTCTGTCTGTCTGTCTGTCATTATAACATATCCAACATTAGTTGATGAATCGTATCTTTAGAGCAACTTGATGAAGCTGACATTGTAAACCATGTTGCTGACCTTGTTGCTTGGTAACGTTGATTGACAGGTGCAGACCTTTTTTATTTTAATTCTTGTTTGTTTGAGTTCAGACAGGAAGCTTCTGCAGTCTTTAAAGACTTTAATTAGCTTCATCTAAATGATTTTCATTAGCTTCATTACTTCAAAGAAGGTGGGTCCCCAAATCCCAGACTGCCAAGGAAGTGTTCATGTTACAGCAGCTATTGATCCGCCTCAGTCAAGGTTATCAATTTACTGATCCATTTTCAGAGCGTTGATTACCCCATTAACAGCTGAAATAATGTTATGATGGATTGGTGTAGATCTGCTGATTGATTAGTGTATTGATCAGTCCTCACTTTGTGTAATGACTTAGTGATGAATTGTTCCCACGTTTTTGGTCCAGGCAATGCGTTCAGAGGGGCGAGACATCGATATGGGAGACATGATGGACAGATGGACTCTCCAGATGGGATACCCTGTCATCACCATCAGCAAGAACCAATCCGATCAGCTTCCAACGCATTACATCACCATCAGCCAGGAGCACTTCCTGTATGGGCAGGAAGTGAGGACCAATGATAGGTAAGTCTGTCTACTGTTTTTGTTAACCAATTTAAATCCTGATCTCTCTTTCTTTGGCTCTGCCCACACAAATGGAAGCACAATAACACATTCACATAAAATTACTTATTTTGTAGACAGACAGACAGAAAGACAGTGAGTGAATGAGACAGAAATAGAAAGAGGAAAGTAGGGTGAGAGAGAGACAGATACAGAAATGCACAAGAAGACAGACAGGTTGTACAGTGTTGACTGAACAGTTTTTTGCTTTGTTCAATATTAATAAACTCAGTGTGCTGCTGTGTGTGCGTGTGTGTGTGTGTGTGTGTGTGTGTGTGTGTGTGTGTGTGTGTGTGTGTGTGTGTGTGTGTGTGTTTGTGTGTGTGTGTTCAGTTGCATTTTTTACCTGTCAGGCACTAATATATAAATATCCGATTAAAATATTTTGTTGCCAGGCAGCAGTATTGATCCATAGTTACTAGCGGTGACAGATGGTTGTTATAGAGCGAATGAACACACTCCCTTTCACTGTCTGTCTGTCAGCCTCTCTCTCTCTCTCTCTCTCTCTCTCTCTCTCTCACTCTCTCTCACACACGCAGACAAACACACAGACTCACCCACACGCATGCACACACACACACACACACAGATAAATTGATGGCGGGGGTTGTGAAGCTTATTGTTTTCTGTCTGTAATTTAAATTTTCATTAATTATAATATGAATCGTTTCAGTGAAATGAGTCCAATTAAAAAGCAGAGAACGCAAGCTTGACTCTAACCCTTTAATGAATTCTATTACAGCATGTGTGTGTGTGACACCAATGTTTCTCCCTCTGTCGCTCTCTCTTTCTCTCTGTCTCTCTCCCTCCTTCTCCCTCTCACTCTCTCTTCTCTCTCAGTTTTCTCTGGAAGGTTCCGTTGACTGTCTCCGTTGGAAATGTGACCATATTGTCTCCGGAGCGTCTCATCTGGATCAACAATAACACAGGTGCAGTACTGTGACAGAGTACTACTCTGTACTGCTGTGTACACTCTACAGTCCCAGGCACTGCAGCTCACACATCGGCCACCAGGGGGCTCCGTCGGCATAAGTGCGTTCACAGCATTTTCTTGTTACATGTACTGACGCAGCAGATTCTCCTCCACCTGCCTGTGCTCCACTTCCTGAATCATCTTACAAAACGTCCTGCTAACACACCCACTTTTCTCACCTGTGCCGTGGTAGGGAAAAGTGACCTATTTCGATTTTTTTGGCCAACATACAAGTGACTTGAAGGTTTAAAGCCGAAACCATTTAAACTAAAAAGAGAAAACGTTTAGAAAACTGAAGATTGAAGAGCACCTGAATAACAGTAAAACCATTTACTGTAATTGTAGATAAATTACATTAGAGCAGCAGATTGTTGTTTCTGGCGCTCTCTAGTGTTGCGTTATTGTCTCTACAGGAAGGAAGTCCAGTCCCGCTTTTGCTCTCCGTATCGTTTTTTCATATGACGTTCACATCCACACACACGAAGAGAACATAAAGAGCACAGGCGAGCAAACACGGACCTGATCTGCCTTCCACGTCACATAATGTATATACAGTGTG
>NW_027466903.1:1717500-1805000 GCF_046128005.1 Genypterus blacodes | reverse complement strand
GTCCTTGACCTCTGACCTGGTGCCTCAGCAGGATGTGATTGACGTCATCATCCATGTGGGCAGAAACCCTCAAGGCAGAAACCTGGCCTGGACATACTTCAGAGAAAAGTGGGACGTCCTGAATGCACGGTGAGACAGACAGGGAGATAGAGAAAGAGAGAGAGAGGGAGAGAGAAAGAGAGAAAGAGGGAGAGAGGGAGAGAGGGAGAGAGGGAGAAAGAGAGAGAGAGAGAGAGAGAGAGAGAGAGAGAGAGAGCGACATGGGCGGTAGAGAGAGCGTAGGTCTCCCACACACTGCCCATATGGAAGCTTCCAAATTGTCCAACATCTCCTAGTCAGTTTGCTCGGCCCTCAGGAGCCCTCAGCTGTCCTTCAAACACCTGCTCAGCTTGTAGTTGCAGATAGAATATTGATGAGTGTGTGTGTGTGTGTGTGTGTGTGTGTGTGTGTGTGTGTGTGTGTGTGTGTGTGTGTGTGTGTGTGTGTGTGTGTGTGTGTGCCTGTGTGTGTGTGTGTGTGTGTGTGTGTGTGTGTGTGTGTGTGTGTGTGTGTGTGTGTGTGTGTGGCTGGTTTGTGTCTATAGCTACGGAGAAGCTTTGTTTATGAACTCAAAGCTGATCAGCGGAGTCACCGAGTTCCTGAACACTGAGAAAGAGTTGAACGAGGTAACACACAAACAAACACGCATGCAGGCATGCACGTGCACGCGCACCCGCACACACACAAGCACACACACACTGAAACACTCTCGAGAAAAACACTTACAATGAAAAACCCACAATTGAACACATAGAAATATGCGTATCTGTCAAGAGTGTGTTTTCTTCTCCCTAGTGTTCAAATAATAATTTCAGTTTTAACATCTCAATCAAAACATAAAAAATCTGAACACTTGATTCAAGTGGTTCAAATCATTTTATTTAGTTCATCATCACCACCTTTTAAAGTTTTAATGCCTCTTTAATGTCCCTTTGATTATCATCGGTTAAAGTCATGATTTCAGCTTTTCATGCTGCAAACTTTCTCTCAATGAATGTGTCCAAGTAAATTGAATTTGAATGTAATCTGATTTCTCTCTTTCTCTCTCAGTTGAAGGAGTTCATCCAGTCCAGTGGCGTGGGGGCCGGGCCTGCGTTGCCACGGGCGCTGGAGATCGTCGAGGGTAACGTGCACTGGCACCGCGTCCATCGCCAACAGTTCTTCCAATGGCTGCGCAAGGCACCGAGCTCCGTCCTCGGCTAATGTTGTGCGAGGAGGGACTGCTCCTGAATGCTAAGCTAATGCTAACTCGTGTTATCTTAGAAAGGCAGTCAGATTCAACAGGAAGTTCATGTGTTTATGAAATGTTTTATTGATTTTATGATTCATGGGTTGTTTATCATTGTTTCATTTGAACTGAGCAAACCGGTTGATTTATTAGCTTAAAATATAAAAACTTTTCTGAGCGAGCTGCTAGCTTTAAACCTACCTGATGACTGAATCACCACAACCGAAGACATAATGATATAGTGAAGCCAAAGGTTTAACAAACCTTTAACACATCACATGACTTCATTTCATATGAGATGAAGTTACACATAGTATTTGTCCTTACAGCGATTAAAGGCAAAAATGTGCTTAAGCCGTATACACGATGGAGGATGCACAGAATGAACAGGTCATGCTGTCATACTCCAATCAACAAGTTTACAGGCCTCACAGTGTACGTTTCTCAGAGTAAGCATATCTCGATTTGTGCCAATTTCAATGATCTTACTGTAATGTGTGTACAAGACCATTGAACAAAGTATTGTTTGCCTTAATTGCTGTATAATTTATGATTTACAATGCATCCTTACAAACAGCGAGACACAGATACTACAATTGCAATTTACATGTTACATTATGTCATTTCTACTGGCAAGAAGGCAAAGTAAAAAGTGTAGTTGCGTGACTGTTAGAAGAAGTGAACAGCATTTACTCTGTAACGAAACAACAAAATCATTTCATTTTATCCACACTTGTTTTTTATTTGTAGTAAAAATGGACAAGTAAGCATACATTTAAATATTTTATAAATAGCAACGCTCTAGTCACATGACCCACAGCAACAACTTGTTTACTTCCTTGTGAAAATAGTCTCCACCCCCTAAACTGTGTCAACCAATGAGCTGGCTCCATTTTTAGTAACAGTTCTGACAGACATGATAAAGAATAAAAGCAGAGGAATTTATGGAAAACTCAAAGAGTTTCTGATGCAGAGTTTCCATGGTAGCTGATCCCTGTGGTTTCACTAAGCACAAAGACAGGAAGAACAGCGCCCTCAGCTGGACAGACACTGAAGTCACAACAACAACAGTGTGATGGAGTCTTTAATATGATGGACTTGGAGAGTATTTTAGACTCGTCACAGACTTGTTCAGTGTCACAAACTCGTACAGTGTCACAGACTCACACACCCGTACAGCATGACCAACAAGTAGAGCCGCACAGACTTGTACAGCCTGACGGACGTGTATAGCGTCACAGACTTGTAGAGCGTCTCCCACTTGTACAGCATGGCAGAGTTGTAGAGTATCACATATTCATAACATGTGACAGACTCATAGAGCGTCAGACTGCTACAGCTTGCGGTCGTGTGTTCCTTCTCTCAGCATGTATTTGATATGAAACTGAAGTGTGACATCTCATCAGAGAGACTTATGAGAAATGATGAGGTGGAAACAAACACCGTTATGACTTCAGGACTGCTTAAATGTCTGGAATGGAGTCACAGCAAGTTATGGGACTTTATGAAAGACTTTGTGTGTTGAACCTTTGTCCTGTTAAACAAGGTATTTCCTCCTTACATTTGATGTTGATAACTGAGCCATAAATGAAATAATGGGCCTGCATGTGTCCAGTGTGTGTGTGTGTGTGTGTGTGTGTGCGTGCGTGCGTGCGTGCGTGCGTGCGTGCGTGCGTGCGTGCGTGCGTGCGTGCGTGCGTGCGTGCGTGTGCGTGTGCGTGTGCGTGTGCGCGTGTGTGTGCATGTGTGTGTGAGACATGAGAATGAAAGTGATAAACAGCAGTGGTGGTGATAATAGTAGTGTTATATTGATATTGATATTATGCCAGTGTTAATTAGTATTATAAAAATTATTATGCTGATTATTGGGTGCAGTTTGAATCTTTATGGTCCTGTCAGGGAGTTTCAAAGCACAACATGTACAAAACCAATAATGATTGAAAACAGGGCAATGGGTACACATGAACAGGTAGACCAACCTCCAACTAATGATTGAATTCTAATACTGATTCACACCACAACTGTGCTGATCAATGATCAATGATCACACTTCAGCTGTGACTGTAACTTTGGTGACATCTGTCTCACTCAACTTGTAAAGGAAATGGTTTTTATTTTGGAAAGATTGAATAGTGTGCTGTGACATCCTGTTTCTGAGTGAATCCTATTAAACGGATTAACCTGACGTGACAATTTGAGTGTGTTTTTACCCAAGGTTCACCTGGGCTTCACATCTGCTGTACCTCTGCATCAGCTCATCCTCTGTATTCTCATCAGGAGCTACAGCTTCTTAACTAGGATTCCAATGAAAGAGGCAGGAAATGTTGAAGGTTCCTAGTTAAATTCTCACAATACCATACTGAACAAACATGTTGGTTGCCGAAGATGTTCCTCCACTTTCAGTTCAGCACATGACATGGAGGACACTGTGTCACAAAGCGGAGGAGGCGAGACGTGTTCTGCAGTCAGTGCTGGTAAAGGCTGAAACTGTGTCTAGAAAATGGAGACATTTCTTACTGTCTGACAGCTTTAATATCGCCGCTGTTGATGGAACAAAGTGAACAACAGCTTACCCACTTTTCTAATACATAACAAAATTAACTGTGGCTGACAGTGAGTTTTCTTCCCTCCATACAGTGAATGCAGCATGGGATGAATTTAAATGTGTGTGTGTGTGTGTGTGTGTGTGTGTGTGTCTGAGAGTGTGAGAGTGAGAGACTGTGACAGAGACAAATGAGCTGAGCAGATTCCCACCCACTGCCCCCTTCACTCTAGAGTCACAGTCAAGGAGGAGGGTTAATTAAATTGTGGGACATACTCTCCTCACCATAAACAGGGAATGTCCGTCCCCATGGATACTGATTGATAACCTCACTCAGCCAGCTGAAGAGAGAGAGACAGACAAACAAAGAGAGGGAGAGGCAGATAAAGGGGGAGACAAACTGTTTGAGACATTTTGTATTTAGAGGTTAAGAATGACAAATGAGGGAGGAAGCAGAGAAGGGGAGATGAGAGCTGGAGTAACGAGGGTGTTTACAGCAGTTTGTTAACACCCGTGTCCTCCAGGAGGCACATCAGCAGCATTTTGTAAGAGCATTTATTGATGTTACAAGAAATAACGTCTAACAGCAGCCACAGGGGGCAGTGTGTGTGTGTGTGTTGTCTGACAGCTGTGAACCACCAAAACACTGACTAACTCCTCCTCTCCTCTCCTCTCTTCTTTTCTCTCCTCCTCTCCTCTCCTCTCCTCTCCTCTCCTCTCCTTGTTCGATTTGCTCTTGCCACATAATCATCCGCTCTTCTCTTCTTTATCTGACTTGTTTCAATATGAATGAAAGTGAAGTAGATTCACACACTAAATATGCATTTGCACATTCTGTCTCTACAAACTGAATTCATTTGTTTTTTTTCCCGGCATTTTAAACCATTATGACCTCACAGAATACTGAATTCTGATTGGCTGGAGGTTTGAATTTCCATATATTTCCATATTCACACAGTCTGTGAGTACTTCTAACTTCTTCCGTTCGTCTTTTGATGAAAATGTGTCCTCAGTGATTTTCGATTGTTTTAACACCTTAATAGAGTTTAGAGTCTGTATACAAAACCTCATAACATTGCTCTAACTTTACTGTTTTATTTTTTTAACTATGAATTTTAAACCAATCTTTACTGTTTCTTTTTATTATTCGAATTATATTTTTATTGTAGCACAATGAATATCACCATTTATATTTGTCCGCTGGTCATTTTTAAACTCTGGATCATGATACAATGCTTAACTCTCGGTTATTTTTAGTTTCTTTATTTTATTATTTGTTGTATTTGTGCGGTTTGTTTTCATGTATTTACTGCATAACAATTCATTTTTTATGAGTACGTGTGTGACCCGGCTGCAGTCTCAGTATTTGGCCAGCAGGGGCGTCGCTCTCGATCTTCATGAAACGGGTGAGTGCCGAAACTGCCCCAATATACAACAAACTGCCCGATAACACTCGAAGGCGCCGCCAGGAAACAGCTAATGATGGTTTTAGGTCGCGTCTGACCTCTGCTCGTTGAAAGGTGCGTAAATAAAGTTTTAATCCTCCAAGCTGCGCGTTAGCGCCGCATCACGTTAGTAGGCCTCAGAGCCTCGGGTTTACTTGACTGAGCAGAGCCAAGTGGAGGTGCCGTGCGGTCTCTGCACTCCGTATGAAGCCCCGGTGCTGGGCAGTGTGGCTAGGCGACAGCAGCAGAACTGGCTGTGTGCTTGTGTAGATATGAATATGTATCGAACTGAACGCTGAATTGTTCAAATGGGTCTGAAAAGAAACTTGCAGAAACACAGAGCTATGATAGAGTATCTTGATGCTGCTAACGTTAGCGCCTTCACTGCGCGGTCATGTTTACATTGTCATCATCTTCCGCGTCAGACGCGTATCTGTGCGTCGTTTTTATTTTCGTAGGATTATAATATGTTGAGCGAGTCGGTATGTTGGTGTAATACACGCTGCACATTGTTGGACTAGCCTGCCAGTGAACAGTGATGTATGTGCTTGTGCTCAGCATGTGTGCAGGCGAACTGGCCAAGCTACAGTGCTAACAGAAGAGAAGACCATGAAAGTGATTGTGTTGGTAATAGAGTATCAATGATGCACGGTGTGTTATAACGACTATTAAGGGTTTTAATGTTGATGGGCTGAACGTTGATAACGAGTCGAGCAATCAAAGCGCCCAGTGACGTAATTGTGAAAGACAGAAAGTGTTGCACGTGAATACAGAGGGACATGTCCAGACACAGCTTCAGTGCGTGTGTGACGTAATAACCAGCTGACTCATCCAAAGTGCCCAGTCAGCCTGATGCACTTAACTCTAAGGCTAGAATGACTTGAGCCAGAGATGTAAGAAACACTGCTTCTGTTTGGCCTTTAAACTCACAGCTGTGTTTCCATTCAGGGTTTGCATGAAATTTAATCAAATGCTTAAAATATTTTAAATTAATCGAGAATCAAGTGTTTTCTTCAGCCTTGTACTGGTGAATATAGCTGGCAGGACAAAGTGATATAACAAATAAGTATGTTCATATTTTGCTACTAATACTGTGTAAAGTACTTTAGATTAGTGCACAAAAGAAATTAGTTCCAATATAACAATTAATTAATTACATCTGGATAGGTGACAGTCTACTTGACAGTCAAAAGGTGAATTGTGCCCTCATGTGTTGAACATTAGCGGTTATGTGGTACAGACAGTGATGAGTCATGCTGGTCTAGTCCTGACATGTTTCCCCTGGTCTGTGAGCTCCAAGCAGCTGTTACTGTGTGCCTAACATGAGCATGAAGGACAGTGCTGATGAGTCACATCAGACAGGCCTCGGCAGGCCCCGGCAGGCCCCGACACACTCTGATGGCCCCCTGACAGGCCCTGATAGACTCTGACAGGCCCTGGTAGGCCCTGATTAACCCCATCAGGTGCTGATAAGCACTGATGGACCCAGACAGGCCCTGGTAGGCCCTGGTAGACTCTGACAGGCCCTGAGTGGCTCTGATAGTGTTCAACAAGTCCTGATAGGCCCTGGTAAGCCTGGCCCAGGCCAGACCAGGCTACTAGTCCTGACATGTCTGAGCAGGTCTATAAGAGGCTGCTGCTCAGTGTGCTCCTGCTGCACTTTATCAGGATGGACTGCATGCTTATTTAACTGTGTATATGCTGGTAAGAATTTCATTTCAACTGTTAAAGTTATTATACTGTTTAATTGAAGTAATTGTTATTGTTTACCTGCTGGTGTCAGTGAGTATCAACTCACTGAAATGATTTATAAGCAACTGTTCCTGCTTAAAGTTCCTATTTACAGTTGTTTTCCTTTATTTGAGCAAATAGAATCACAAGAAACTGTATTTTCTTGTGTCACATAAATAATGAGATCAGTTTAACAACAGTCACAAGTGGATTAGTGAAATATCTATTTACGCACAAGATCTCTGTGATCAAATCCAAACTGACATATAGTTGAGGTAAATTAAGTTACATTTAATGTCTGTTTGAAAACCAACTGACAGGAAGTAACATTGATCTTAGTCTGATCCGATTTGAAAGTAAGTCAAACTTTCAGCTCTGAAAATCCAATTTACTGTAAACAATGTGGGTCTGTGTTGATTGTTAAACATAAATGTACAAAATAATTTTCCCTGTGCATTAAAGTAGTGCTGTATGATGATGATGTTGTGTGTTAGTGACAGAAGGACATGTTGAAAAATTGCTTTTGATCAGGTCATTTTGCTCCCATTGTTTTTCTTCAAATCAGCAGAGTGTAAAAACAATCAGCACTGAGCCTTTGTTAAAATAAACAAAGCTACGCATTTGCAGGGACAACTTACTGAATATAAACATTCCTCCACTCTTGATTGTACTGTTACTTTATTATGGAAATATAATCATTTATTTCACCTTGTTACATCACAATGAGTGGCAGTTCAGATTTTGATCACTGATTAATTTTTGTGTGTGTGTCTGTGTCTCAGTAGCTCCACCATGTCAGCTGACAGAGAACTCAACACTGACACTGCTGACGACAACAAACTGGTAAGAACATTTCCTGTTTCCTGACGTTGTAATTGCTGGAGTCAGCCCCATAATGTCTACCCCTTTATTTTCCTTCAACTACACTTTGATTAAAGCTATGAGTTTTTCCCCCAAACACACTTCCCATATTTCCCAAAATACAGAAACATAGAGAGACAGAGCAAGAGAAATTGGCTCTCTGTCACTCCCTTCTCATCGTTGTTTCTCTCTGCCTGTCTCTCTCTCTCTCATGCCCCCCCCCCCCCCCCATGCATTTTCTCTTTCTCTCTCTCTCTCTCTCTCTCTCTCTCTCTGCTGTGTTGGATTCTAATGAAAATTAATTGAAATCGGCGTGAAATTTGGTGGGACCTGAACATTGTCGCTGTTCCCAATTATACAACGTTGTTTTCTCAAACTGCGCGCATGTATGTGGACATAGTGGCTGTAACAAGGATCGACTGTGACAGTGTGTGTGTGTGTGTGTGTGTGTGTGTGTGTGTGTGTGTGTGTGTGTGTGTGTGTGTGTGTGTGTGTGTGTGTGTGTGTGTGTGTGTGTGTGTGTGTGTGTGTGTGTGTGTGTGTGTGTCACTGCAGGTCAAACCCAAAGTGGAGTTTCATTCACTACTGCAACATGCAGGAGCCACTAAAGATGTTTTCACCATGAAAGAGGTACCACATGTCTGTTTGCCTGTCTGTCTGTCATTGTTAAACAGAGCTCTATGATGCCTCATGTTAGCTGAGAGAGCAGTTGGGCTGATTTTGTGTTAATAAGGAACTCTGGGTGTTTTGGTTCCCATGATGCATCTGTGCGTTTGATCTCACAGGTGATGTTTTACCTCGGTCAGTACATCATCCAGAAGCAGCTGTACGACCAGAACCAGCAGCACATCGTCCACTGTTCCCAAGATGCACTGGGGCGGGTGCTGGGAGTCGACAGCTTCTCCGTCAAAGAGCCACGGTGGGTGGAAAACAACATGGCAGCTGCCGTTATGTGTTATGGAGTGAGTGTTGGACATGTCAATGAGTGTGGCTGTTTGTGTTTCAGAGTTCTGTTTGCTATGATCACCAAGAACCTGGTGCCTGTCAAGAACCCAGGTATGTCTGCTCCTCTGCTGCGCCCCATCTTCCTTCTCCTCATTCTAATGACACCCTGAATGAGACAAACAGCTGATGGTGATCTGTGCTGCCAGGATGGTTTCATTTGTCTCTGTAACCTCTAACCTCTCTGTCTACCTTTGTCTCTTACAGAGTGTCCACCAACCTTCAGTGAGATGCAAGACAACAGTCAGACAGATAAAGGGACAGAGGTAAGTCACACTACACACACACAGACACACACACACACGTTGGGGGTTGTCTATAAAAAATAATGGTGGGTATATGTTTTCAGGAAGCAGATTTAGAGAGTCGCTCTTCATCTCCAGAGAGGAGGAGTAGGAGGTGGAGGAGGAGGAGGAGGCGCAACAGGAGCAGTGAGCCAGGTGAGTACCGATTGGCTCCTCCCTGACCAATCAGTGAATTCTGCAGCTGTGTTGTTTTTAGAGATACTTCCTGAATGTACTTGGGTCTAAAGCGCCGCCCATTCCATGTCCTTAGGCACCTCCAACAGCATAGAGGATGATGAAGATGAGCAAGAGGAGGAGGAGGAGGAAGAAGAAGAAGAGGGAAGAAAGAGGAGGCGGTCTGATAGCTACTCCCTCACCTTTGACCAAAGCCTGTCCTGGTGCGTGATAGGCGGCCTTGGAAGTGGGCGGGACAGACTGAGCAGCCAATCGTCAGACTCACACAGCACAGTAAGCATCAAACACACACGCACACGCACACACACAGTAGTGGAGCAGTGGAGTATTGTCAGAGCCATTTGGGTTTATAATCCTGTGTGTGGTTTCAGACTGCTAGGTCAGAGGTCACGGCTGCCGTCTCAGACTCAGACAGTGACAACTTCAGTGTGGAGTTTGAGGTCGAGTCCATAGATTCTGACAACTATGATGAGGACGAGGGCTCCCTTTCTGCAGACGACCAGGTAACAATCACCTCAAACACAACCCCCTCCAAACCTGTCTGTCTGTCTGACCTGTTTGTCTGCTAACCTGTGTCTCTGTGTCCAGGTGTATGAGGTCACCATCTTTGAGGCAGATGACAAGGAAGACGAAGACTCTTTTGATGAAGACACAGAAATCACTGAAGCTGTGAGTTCTTTCTCGCACCCGCGCGCGCACGCACGCACACACACACACACACACACACACACACACACACACACACACACACACACACACACACACACACACACACACACACACACACACACACACACACACACACACACACACACACACACACACACACACACACACACACACCCCATCAACCCATTGATCACTGTCTAACTCTAACTCTCTGTTTGTGTGTCAGGACTACTGGAAGTGTGTGCAGTGTGAGGAGTTGAACCCCCCCCTCCCTAGAAACTGTCTGCGTTGTTGGACTCTGAGGCAGGATTGGCTTCCTGATGTGTCCATCAATGAGATAAACTCTTCCCCTTCCAGTCCTAAAGCCCTCCCCCCAAAGCCAGCGGACCAATCAGCAGCCAAAGAAGCTCCAGGTCTGTCAGTCTTATACTTTGTTCACAGTGGTTTTTAGAAATTCCAATTTAACCATTTTTAATGATCCGGATAAATAATCCTAAATCTAAACAACCTAAAGCTTTTCTCTTCTTGTTCTCATGTTTCCTGAAACGATTCATTTATTTATTTACATCAAGGAACATTAATAATTACATTCTTATCATTAGTTTTGGTAAACAGTGGTTTGTTTTTGTTTGTCCTTCAGGTTTAGATGTCGAGGAGAATGAAGGAGTCGACGTTCCAGATGGGAAGAGAGCAAAGACTCCCGTCTTACCCTCTCCATGCCAGTCTGACTCCACCTCGTGTCCTCCTGACTCCTCCTCCTCTGCTCCCAACTCGCAGGACATCCTGTCGGACTCCCAGCCTTCCTCCTCCTCTCAGGAGCTCCTCCCCTCCTCTCCATCAGCACTGCCCCCTCTCGCTCTGCCCGCCACTGTCCCCGAGCTGGAGCGCAGCGTGTCTGCCGAGTGCCGGCTGCCGGAATCGTGCCTGGACCCGTGTCTCATCTGTCAGTCCAGACCAAAGAATGGCTGCATCGTCCATGGACGGACGGGACACCTGATGTCTTGCTATGTCTGCGCCAGGAAGCTCAAGAAAAGGAACAAACTTTGTCCCGTCTGCAGACTCCCAATCCAGTCTGTGGTCCTCACTTACCTCAGCTGAGACCATCTGTCCTCACCCTCGGTCTGTGTGTCCTCCCCCCAGCTTGTCTTTCCTGCATTATTTTTCTCTACCCCTGTTCTGAATTAATTCGTTTTTCCTGTTTAACATTTTAAATGTTCTGGGGAAAATTAGCCTTTTAACAAAATGACAGTTTCAGTTTTGAAACAAACCCAGCTTTTGGTTTTGTTGTGACACATGATGCAATCAGATTTCATCTGCAATCCACTGTGCTCGGAACATGAAATTATCCCACCTAAGACGTGGAAAAATGCAGATATCTGACATCATCTTGTAGTTAATAGAGCTTGACTTTAAGTTGTAGTTTTGTAGCCTAATCCTACTAGTTTTTGATTGCAAATTTGGAGAATCTGCTATTCCTGAGCATGATGGATCGCTGGGTTAGTCTGTTTATGTCAACAGATTACAATGATGGGTAAGACCCCCAAAATTAGAGTCCCAAGTGGAACAAAACATGAATTACCAAGAGCATTTATACCTCCGCCAAGGCTGAGCAAGTCCTTAATAAATCTGTCCTGAAGAGAAGGAAACCTGAGAGTTTTGTGGCTCTTCCTCTAGCCATTAAAGAAGCATCCAGACAGAGCTCCTGATCTCCACCAAACTGCACCTATTGATTGTCTCTGGTGGGATCAATATGATGGGTGTGGATGAAAACCAAACAAGCCTGAATGTGAGTGAGCACAATCAGTGTTAAAGTGGTGTGACCTACAGGGTGAGGACACACACACATAGTGTAATGTTGATGATATAATTTATTCAGACTGTTAATATTGTCTATACGAGGTGTGTACAGCTGATGAATTAATGGGTGAATTTCATATTGTGTGGACGGTTTTGTCTAACAGAGATTTAATTTAACATATAGCTGTTAAAGTTTATTTAAGCAGATGACATTTTTCTATGGACTCCTGAAATAAAAACCTGAAATGTAACTTTAAACGTTCCTTCTTCATTTTTCTCTGCTCAATAAAGATTATAAACACTGTTTACATAGCTACCTCCAGCCACACACACATTCACAGGTGGTGCAGAAAGATTATGTCACATTTTATCTCAACATTTAATTGTAAAAAATAAGAAAAATGTAAAAGATATTTTAAGTTTTAGCACTTTTCACTTGTACAAAAGCCTCACCTGGTCCACCCAACACACACGAGATGCCAATGATGTTTTGACGTGATGTAAAGGTGTTTTAAATGTGGGTAAATTCAATTAAAGTTGATTTCAGAAGCTGCGATATCCAGATCCCGATCCGGATATCGATGACCCTGATCCAGATCTAGTCCGACTCCAGGTCACGTGAAGACTCGGGTTGTTAAATGTTTAAAAAAAAGCGTCCCCGCTTTCCGTTCTTCTGGACTGGACTTTTTCCAGGTGTGTGTGCAAATGTGTGTGCAGGTATGTGCTCAGGTGTGTGTGCAGGTGTTTTTTCCTCACACCACAAACACCTGGGAAAAATCCTGCAGTGTAAAATGTTATCAGCATATTTTTTTGTCCTTCATGTGAATGAATGAGAACTGTGTGTTCTCATACATAGAGGAACGGTCAGTGTGTGTTTCTCCTCTCTCACTCCTGTCAGGTCACATGGGGCTGCTAGAATTAAACCCGTTCCTCTAAACAAACACACTGCTTCAGCCAATTAGAGCTTGGAAGTACAGCAGCCCGAGGAGCCAAATGGCTAACTTGGCCTGCTGTCTGGCTCCGCCCCCAATTAAAACTGTGTTGTCACAGTCATCAAGGGGGGCGGAGCCAGAGTTGCTGCTGATGTCCACAGAGCTTTGTCGTAAAAAGAAGTCATGTCTGAGGGCAGAGTATTGGTCAGGACCATACGGAACACTGAGCGTCTCTGTGAGGACCTCGTGACCCGGGTATGTTACCTGTCAATCAAACACAAACGAACAACAACAATCAGGTTCAACTTCCTGTTTCTCTACAGAGCCCCCTGTCTGTGTAAACCCTCCTGTTTCTGCATAAATGTGTGTGGATGTTTGTTTGTGCATGTTTGTTTGTGTGTGTGGGTGGGTGGGTGCGTGCGCCTACGCACAGTGAAGCTGTAGTTGCCGGGCAGCAGCAGTCTGTAATATTCTCCGTGTCCATCAGTTCGGAAGGGACACAGATTATGGCGACCTTTGACCTCAACCAAAGCATTCTTCACAGCCATTCTCGAGCTGTCAAACACGCGACCTTTGACCCCTGAACACAAACATACACACATATTTACCGGTCTTGATCCTGGTTCATTTTCACTTTTAAAGCAAAGGAGAGACGGACAGATGTGTGTAGGGAGACAGGTGGATGAGCACAGAGAGAGTTGGACGGGCAGACAGACAGTTACTTACCCAGGTGGACCTGTAGGATGTAGTGGATTAGAGCGTCTCTGTTGTCTCTCCACATGTCAGGAAGTTCAGACTCGGGAGGAAACTTACAGCAGGAAACTTCCAGAGTCAATTCCAGACACTGAGCCCACACATAGTTGTAGTCCTGCATGCCACCTGCAAGCAAGCGAACAAACAAACCAACATGACCATCTGCGTAAATACAAGCGTTGTTGTCTGGCAGGGTCTCGTACCGCTCAGTGGGTACCACTCGTATCCGTTGGTGATTCCATCCTGAAAGGCGCCGCCACCGTAGCAGGAGACCCCACGGTGCATGGAGGCGTGGCTCTGCGCGTACACCTTGGCCAAATGGACAAAGACGTCGTTGTCAGGGGAGATGCTGGCTCTGCCCACCAGCTCGCTGCCTAGAGAAACAAAAACACAAACTTTAAAAGTTTTGTGTAAAACTTTAAAACTAATAAGTAAAATGTACAAAATTGAGAAAAAGGAAATTTGTGGTTTACATTTTTAGATTACAATTTACAGCCTGCGTGTGGTGCAAATGAACATGGCTCTAATCTGCGTGTGTGTGTGTGTGTTGCCTCCATTGGCGTTGTCGTAGGGATAACTGGCCACCAGAGCCCCTCCATGAAGGTTAGCAGAGAGGACAAAGCTCTCAGTCCTCAGCCAGGCAATCACAGCCTGCACCTTAAACGTAGCACACAGCAATCAGCCAATGAGACGGGTTTGTGACAAATAAATTACAGCCACATCTTCTACCTAGTTGCAAAATAGGAGAGGGGTCAAACCTCTGCCTCCTGTTTCTGCTCATCAAGATGTTGTTGTTCTTTACGCAAACCATTGAACGGGTCAGGGAAGTTTCTGTTCAGATCCACACCGTTGTGGTTAAACCTGATAGACAGAAAGGCAGACAGACAGACAGAAAGGTAAATAGGCACAGGCAGACAAAAAAGTGACTCGTCTCCTGGCCAGCAGGAGGCAGCGTTGTGCAGAAAAACAATTTACATGTAAGAAAGGATGTCCAGAAAAGTAAAACAAAGAGGAAGCAGAATCTGGAGTTTGTAATGAAAGAATCCTTCACCTGCCAGTCATTTACTGTGAAAAATCAACAGGAAGTGTTTCAGCTTGTTCCAGTCAGAGCAGCGAAGTAAGAGTCTGCATGAATGAAAACTTCAAGATCAAGAGAATTGGAAATTAGGGCCTGCTGTTCAGCGCTAAACCAACCAATCGACCAAGCAAGGCTGAGTCTTTCCTCCATTTCTCATGGACAGCAAGGCGAGTTGCTAGATGCATAGGATCCTTTTTAATTTTTTCGCTACTTATTTTTTTTGCATTTATTCTAATTTATTCTCGCTCTGCTGTGCGTCACATCTTTGCCCCATAAGAGACTAATAAAGCAGATTAATGAAATGAATCTAATCAGCCAGAGTTCTGCTTCTTCAGTTAAACTTTTCCTTGTACGGTCTGGAAAGCAGTGACACACACACACACACACACACACACACACACAGACACACACACACACACACACACACACACACACACACACACACACACACACACAGATCAAAGCGGCACTAAATGCCTCTGAAGTGTTTTCACCGTTTCTACTTTGCCAGACAGACTGTGTGTGTGTGTGTGTGTGTGTGTGTGTGTGTGTGTGTGTGTGTGTGTGTGTGTGTGTGTGTGTGTGTGTGAGATACAGATCACCACTCTTTGTGCAACAGTTTCTTGTCTATTACTGTATTACTGTGTTTTGGGCGTTGGATAAAATTGTGTGTGTGTGTGTGGGGGGGGGCGGGTGTGTGTGTGTGTGTGTGTGTGGGGGGGGGGGGGGGGGGGGGGGGTGTGTGTGTGCGTGAGATACAGATCACCACTCTTTGTGCAACAGTTTCTTGTCTATTACTGTGTTTTGGGCGATGGATAAAATTGCCTACAACTTATCAGTGTGTGTATGTGGGGCAAGATACCCAAACTCTGCAATCATTGGCAGACATAATAGACATACTACTTACTGTATACCCAAATAACAGAACTCTGTGCCCTGCTGTGTGTGTGTGTGACTCCAGCTGCACATGTTGATGTTCTCCTAGTATCCTGTTGTTTATGTGCTACTTCACTGGCTATGGAAATGTAATAAATTATTTAAATGTGTGCGTGCGGCGTGCGTGCGTGTGTGCGTGCGTGCGTGCGTGCGTGCGTGCCTACCTGCCCTGGATGTAGTGACAGTGTGTGTCAGCATCATCAAATCCATCAGGATTCATTGTGGGCAGGATGTGGATGCGGGTGCTGTTAATTAACTGCTGCGCCCACAACTGGTCGTCCCGGTAATCCTCAACCAAGTGGTCAATCAACTGCAGTAACAACACTCGACCCAGCACCTAGACACACACAGAGAGACAGAAGGAGAGAGAGAGAGAGAGAGAGAGAGAGAGAGAGAGAGACAATTGTGAATGAAAGTGTCTCAGGGGAAAGAACGAGAGAAGGGTGAGAAAGGGAGATAGGTGTGTGTCTGTGTGTGTGTGTGTGTCTGTATGTGTTTGCAGAGCTTCCTAATACACACACGTCAGGACTCGTTCTCCCACACATTCTTTTCCTTTTAACATTTTAATTAACCCCTCTCTCTCTCTCTCTCTCTCTCTCCCACTCTCCCTCTCTCCCTCTCTCCCTCTCTCTTTGTCTCTGTCTCTCCCTCTGTCTCTCTGTCTCTCTGTCTCTCTGTCTCTCTGCGTAACTCTGATCAGTTGGTTGTTGGTCACTGTGTTCTACTGTTGCATATTATATAATTGCAAAGCAGTGACCTCTGAACTTCAAAGCAGGTCGGTCAGAACGCTCTCACCTCATTTCCGTGCATGTTGCCAACATATTTAAACTCTGGAACTCCGACAACGTGATGAGCAGGACTGAGACCTAAAACCAGAACCCACAGCTGCTGACCTGAGGGGGTTAGAGAGAGAAAGACAGAGACAGAGACAGAGACAGAGACAGAGACAGAGACAGAGACAGAGACAGAGACAGAGACAGAGACAGAGACAGACTTAAACCAAACTGTCCTCTGACTGACTAACTGGTTGATTGACTATTGATCGCTCTGGTGTGATTACACGACTCATAGATGCTTTACTGTCTGAGCTGCTTGTGTAATCGCTGAGGATTTTATGATTTTAGCAACACACACACAGACAGGCACATACATGCACACGAATGCACACACAGACACAGACACAGACACACACACACACGCACACACACACACACACAACCACAGGGCTAATTTGAGCCAATCCAGGACACCAGATGGTGTCCCTGTGTGTGTGTGTGTGTGTGTGTGTGTGTGTGTCAATCTAGTTAATCTCAAAACACACGCACACACACTTTGTCAGTGTCCTAGTTCCCATGGTAATGGACACAAGATACTTGACTTCTTTTGACCGTCCACTGTTTCTCAGGTCAGAATTTGGTTTGCAAAGCGACTTCACAAGAGTAGCAACATTAAAAGAACACAGCACAGTGTCTGTCTGTGTGTGCACGTGTGTGTCTGTCTGTGTGTTTGTATGTGTGTGTGTGTGTACTGTGCATGTGTGGTGGCATCACCTCGGACTGACTGACCGATGCTGTACAGGTGTGTGATGTCGGGATTGGAGGAACTGACTTGCTGGAGATACTGTTCCATCTCTCTGTTGTCATGATAACGGAGCTGAAGCGACAATGTTCGGCTGAAAATGAGGAAGAAGAGGAGGAGGAAGAGCGTTGACATCACTGCTTATATCCTGGTCTCCCTGCAGGAGAAGCAAACAGGAAATAGTCATGCTAACAAATAGGACCAGCTGATGTGAAGCTGGAGAGAACTTCATGTTCTTTAGGTTGTTCTTTAGCATGAATGTCTCGTCTGATTGGCCCCAGAGCAAACTTGCCAACATGTGCAGCCAATCATAGCCAAGTGTCTCTCACCTTCCTTTGGTTTCATAATTTCCTGTTAGTTTGCGAAAAGGCATTTTAAACTTGGATACATTTTCATCGTTTGCAGTCTGGATAGGTTAAACAGTAACCAAACCCCTCTCTCTTTCTATGTGTGTGTGTGTGTGTGTGTGTGTGTGTGTGTGTGTGTGTGTGTGTGTGTGTGTGTGCGTGCGTGTGTGTCAGGATGGTAAAATGCAGATCAGTTTTCAGATGGAAACCCAATAGGGTTTCAAGGTTTCCTCAGCTGGAGAACAACAACTAGAGTGATAATAACAATGATATTCACATGAATGACTGAATGACTGAATGACTGAATGAATGAATGAATGAATGAATGAATGAATGAATGAATGAATGAATGAGTCAGGGTCACGGTCAGCCGTGGATTTACACTCCAGGTTCCAGTTCTGGCAGTTTTATCTGAATACCCTAGGTGTTATTGTAATACTGGTTATCAATCAACTAACAAAAATCAATGAGCCAATAGAAACTCAACAACAACTGTCAGGGGTCTTACCTGTCTGCCTGCTTGCCTGTCTGTCTGTCTGTCAGTCTGCCCTTGCTAATCCCAAACAGTACTGGTGCCTCAGAGGGTGAGACAGTCAGGGAGGAGCCTGTGTTTGTGTGTGACGCTGTCTTCTGTCAATGAGTGTATAGCATTACTAAACAACAAGGCTATCTCTCTCTCGCTCTCTCTCTCTCTCTCTCTCTCTCTCTCTCTCTCTCTCTCTCTCTCTCTCCTTCTCTCTCTCACGCTCTGTCTTTCTCCCCCCTCTCTCGCTCCTTATCTCAGTAGGCGGAGCTTGGTGGAGTAACAGGCTGTCATGTGTGTGTGTGTGTGTCTGTGTGTGTGTGATTGAAGAGGGATTGAAGAGGTTCTAAGGGACTTTGAGGAGGTTCTCTCTGTACAGTTAGTGTTGTTTTTTTCAGTCAGTGTTTTACTTAAGACAGTTTCACAGATAGTTTGGTTCAGTGGCTGCATGAGTGAAAGCTCATTTAAACAGACATAGTCACGGCAATGAGTCTTCAGGTTCAGGAACAGGAAGATAATGAACCTGGAGCCATAAATGACGGCAACAACATCAGGGATGTAATGGGATAGTCACTGTATATTGCTTTTGTCTGTACTGATATAGTCAATGGAACCAATGCAAGCTCAGCATGTTCACTTCACTCAGGGCTTCTCACATAAAGTGACGAGGCCTGTCCTCTGACTGGGACAGATAAGACTCAGGTAGACTTGGTGAGATGATTTATGACTCATGTGCTGTCACTGTGTGAGTATAAAGACAGACAGAGACAGAGAGACAGACAGAGAGTTACTTTGTCCACTGCAGCCTCCAGACTGACACTCTGTTTGCTGTTAGGTACTCATGCTTGCAAGTGTGAAGAATAAAGGCCCATGAAATACTCTTTATGGACCATGAGCCTTATTTAATAACAGCAATTACACAACAAGGGACACACTGCTCACTTGGTCTCCTTTTCCCTCTTCCTCTCTCTCTCTCTCTCTCTCTCTCTCTCCTTCGCTCTTTCACCTAACAAACAAGGAATGAAATTATCTTATCTTTGTGGAAATAACAGAATTTCCCCCTGTGAGTTGGACACACCGGACGAACTGACAGTATGTAGTGTTTGTGGACCTTCTGGCTGCCATTATTGATAGTGGCTTTGAACGAATTTGACCTGATCTGACCCTACCTTTCACCTCTTCCTGTGGCGGATTTTGTGGCGATAAAATCAAAGCGTGTCGAGTTTGAAGGAGATTGTGTTGGAAAATAAAGCAGTGAAACCTCTGAGTTAGAGCTCACTACTTATCAGTCAACACAGGTGTGATGTGCAGCACACAAAGTGTGTGAGGATTTGTTTGGTATGGATTGTTTTCGTTGTTTGTTGCTCCTGTTGCTTGGTGTGTTTGCAGGACGTAATTCAAATTTGCACATAGTTAAATTAGATGATGAAGAATCACTCCTCCTCTTCATCGCCAGTGTTACTCCTCTTTTCCTTGCTTTTTTAATGCTTCTGATTGAATTGCTTCCAAATCAGGTATGAGGAGTTGTCACAGACCTCCTGATTCCATATAACAACATGAAACGTTGTGATATGGATTTGACATCAAACCATCTGACCCTGTTCACTGTTCCTCCACATGTCCTGTGGATCCATGAGGGTTCCTCTCAAACACCTCCAGACCTGGTGAGCGAATGCCAAATACTGCCACACGTCACAGAAACACGACCTCTCCTCGGTGACATGGTTTGAATGTCAACGACCTGAAGCGCATGACAGTTTGTAGCATTTTCGGCTTTAAATGTGGTGAATAATCAACCGATGAATTTCTGTCGACGCTGGTAATAACAAGCCTCTGAGACAGGATATTGAACCGCAAAAAGTGAAAGTGAGAGTGAAAACCAAAATACTCTCTTTCACTCACACACACACATGCACGGGCACACACACACACACACACAGTGTACTGATGTCTGATTTATAGTGTATTGTGGCCTGGGCTGCCAAACAAACTAAATCATCCATCAACGCTGAAGGCTGATATAATTAATACACACTCTCTTGTCATTTTCCGCTGTTTTCAATGAAATAACCAATTTTTTTGTGTAAGATGTAATAACATGTAAATTACTGATTACTAGTATCACAGCACATCATGCTGAACAGCCGAGGGAACTCATGAGGAAAACTGTCAACACATAATCACATTAGGCATTTTAAATTTCCCTTAGACGTGCAGCCCCACCCATGACCCCTGACCCTGACCCCCGCCTCACGCTGTACATGAAGCAGCATCAACATCAGATTATGGCTACCTGACTTCAGTTGAGATTTGTTATGACTGATCTCTGTCACTGGTTCCACTAATGGTTATTGTATGGTTACTCATGGTTGGTTATTTGGCAAATAAAAAATTAAATGTAAATGAAATGAAAAGAAAAGCCTCCTATGAACATGCTGGACCCCTGAACTCTGTTTCTGCCAAGTGTGGAAGCGATTGGAGGGTTGATGTATATACAGGTACATGTACTTACACACACGTGCTCTCCAAATATAGTGATGAGATGATGATGATGATGATGATGATGATGACGATGATGATGATGTCAAACCCAGCAACACTGCAGATCAAATCTCTGAACATCAGCAGAATGTATGCACAGAAACCTGACAAAGCAAAACAGAAAACAGGAAACAGGGAGAGGACAGATGTTTGACGGGCGAGATACTTCCTGTCTTTACAGGCTGCTCTGACGTCAGTCCACACCAAGTGTGTGTATGTGAAGTTGTGTGTGTGTTCTTTACTCAAACTGATCGCGTTGACTGATCTTCCCCTTCCTCTGTGCCAAATGCTTTACTCCTCTCAGCTCTCTGGCTCTATCTTGTGGAAAGACATGAGCGCAGCAGATCTCCTCGTCCTGAGCATCCAGAGCTTCTTCTTCTCTTAATTTGAGTTATTCTGTTCGTGTCCTCCACCATCAGCTTCATATTTGCATCGACATTGGATGCATTACATTTTCACACTTGAAACTTTCACACACAAACCTTTGTTCTCTCAAAGAAGACAAAAGTTATGATCTGGACAAACCATCTCCATAGATGATGGCAGCAGTTTGAGATGTTTGGTGTTGCACTTATCAGAGCTGTGGTTTGACCTTAAAAGGCTCAAACTTACAAAACAGCAAAAAGAAAACTGGCATATGAGTGTGAAAGAAACGAAAATTGTAGATACATTAAACTTGTGTTGATGCCGTCATGCTGTAGCTCTTTGGTGTGTTTTGCAGAGGGTAAAGGAAGTATCAGGACACGCATGTTGATCAGATTTGTCTTTATTATCCTAAAAAAAATATTGATAATACTAATTTAAAAATCGTAGTAAAAAAGCTTGTATGAGTGCTGGTGGCTTGTCAGCTTATGGTCTCTGGATCAGGCGGCTCTTGGCCTCCTCCTGCTCCTGCAGCTTGAAATGAGTGTAGGACAGAATCCCAGCCAGCGTGCAGAGGATCCCTAGCGCCTGACACACACCATCATCAATCAATAACCATTAAACATGAGCAGACAAACCCTCTTTTTATTGTCTCACCTGGTTTAGTGACAGCGGCTCCTGGAACAGCAGGTATCCTCCAATCAGAGTGATGCAGAACTTAAAGTGACCAAACATGTTGTAGCTGCACACTGAGGTTCAGGAAAACGACAACGTGACACAAACATCTCACATCCACAACAAATCTCACTGTGAAGAAGCTTCAGTTCTATTTTATAAGTTAGATTCTATTTTCAGATTTAGATTTTGTTGTATTTTGTAACATCCTGGTGAATCTATCACAGCTGAACTAAAGGGGAAACTACCTTAGTCTGTTGATCTGGAATGACTTAGTGCCCAAAGCTGCTGGTTTCTACCGAGGAGGACGATCTGGGCCTACAGGGGGCAGCATTTCATACTGGAAACCCTGATGGCAGTGGCGTGCTGGGGAGCCCAGGGTGGGCTCTGGTGTGTCAGAGGATACGTAACGGCCGACGTGTTCCCGATGATCCAGTAGATGGACAGATTGACCAGGAAGGCCACCACGCCCGAAATCAATACCGTTACCTGGGAGACAAGACCACCATTAAACATATGAGCTGCTACGTGGGAAAGCAAACCAAAGGATGTGTGTGTGTGTGTGTGTGTGTGTGTGTGTGTGTGTGTGTGTGTGTGTGTGTGTGTGTGTGTGTGTGTGTGTGTGTGTGTGTGTGTGCATTGTGTTGTGGTTGTTGTGTCTGACCAGAGCCGGCAGGGACCAGGGTCCAAATATGCCTCCGTCTCCTGTGAGCGGCTCAAACAGAGGAACCACGCAAACCAGGAAGCCGGACGACAGAGGAGCCTGAGGAGGAAGTGACGTCATCACTCATCAGTAATGATGCCATCCTTGTTGCTATGGCTACAGGTCAGATAGTTGATGTTGTGACAGATTGGCTCCTACCTGATAGTACAGAAGCTGCATGGAGTTCACCTGGAGCTCATGCTGCTTGGCTCCAACCAACTGACAGACAGACAGACAGACAGACAGACAGACAGACAGACAGACAGACAGACAGACAGACAGCAACATTTTAAGTTTTGTCATGATTAACTGACTTCTGACTGTGTGTGTGTTGTTCTGCTCACCACTTGGTACAGCGACGTCACCAGGACACCCAGTGATGCAAACACGGTCCCCAGCAGGTTAAACTGAACATCATAGTAGGAATTCAAGATCACTCCTAATGTGATTGGCACCTGGAGAGACGCAGACGGGCAGAGAGACGGGCAGGGACAGACGGGGACACACGGAGAGGCGGTGTCATATCGATGTTCTATATATTGTGGAGCACAAACCCCCTAGTGAATCTCAGTGAGCGTAGCTGCAGTCAGGCCTCACCAGAGTCAGTTTGATCCTGGTGCTGAAGGTCTTGCTGTAGTAGGTGGTCTGGACGAGGATGATGACGGGCGTGGTCATGGCTTTGGCCAGCTGGTACGTGCCTATGGAGTTGTTCTGTAGAGACAGGTTGGTGAAGGCCACGAAGCCGCAGAAGCTCAGAGCCAACCAGACGATTCGTTTGATCGGGAGGCTTTTGGGGCAGAAAATGTCCATCTTCTGGCACACGTAGAGTCCAAGCCAGGTGACCAGGAAGTGGACCAGGGTCAGGGTCATGTTGGGGAAGCCGTAGTGCACGTAGATCCACTTGTTGATGAAGACGATGCAGATGGAGGACAGCAGGTTGACCGCCAGGCCAGCCACGAGGCGCCCCCTGGCAGAAAGACGGGACAGAGGGCCCACCATGACTCTGAGGGGTGGAGCTACACTCAGCTGGAGACACTGTGGACACACACAGCTCAGTTAGTCTTAATATGAAAGGCCAGGAATGTCCTCAAAAGACTTACCAAAGTAAAAGCAAACACAACTGCATCATTATCAGCATTGGATAACATTTTCAGTTCAGTACAGACACAAAGTATATACGACTTCATTTATGCTCAATAATTAAGTTTACATTCCAAACAATGATGATGCTTTTCAGTAGAGTAAATCCAATAACCCCCAATTAGTTCAGTTTAGTTTATGACCTTGACTCACTCTCCCACACATTCTTTTCCTTTTAACACTTTAATGAACCTACCTCTCTCAGAGGTAGAGGACAGTTTGGTCTCTCTCTCTCTCTCTCTCTCTCTCTCTCTCTCTCTCTCTCTCTCTCTCTCTCTCTCTCTCTCTGTCTCTGTCTCCCTCTGCAAATTGAATACGAACCTCCGTGGGAGGGTTACCGGGCCCTGTGTCCGACTCTCCCCGGCGGTCAGAGCTCCCGTCCCGGCCTTAGCGGTACAGATAACCCGCTGCAGATGTGGCTCGCTACTTTAAAAGCGCCCGTGTGTTCCTGTTTCGTCAGAGAATTTATCGCTCTGCGGTGCTACACCGACTTCTAGCGGACTGGAGGGTAACAGATAACAGAGCTCTTGAGATGTGACAGTACGACCCACTCCCTCTCTGCTCCAACTCCGTTACCACTATATAAGGCGAGGGCTGTGCCTGTTCGTAACTTCGTACGTTTGTTAAGAGTTGCAACAAGCACCACTGCTACAATCGTCTTCAAACGTGTTCAGGGGTCTCGCGTCTGCTCAGGGTGCTTTTCATTTAAATTACACAAAGTAAACACCCAATTTCTTTACATTCCCAAATTATTGTAGTGGGAGACATGAATGGAGCCACCCAAGCCAATCATGGATGATGTCACAGCTGAGATGACTATAACCAGCAGTACTCCGACGTGTTCTCAAAGTACGCTCCTTTCCAAAGATAAACATCATAATTATTTAAGCTATGAAATCGATTACTGTATTTTTTTTACAGTTTGCTGCTGTAACATGCGCGATACTTCCTCTACTACTCGAGGATGATTATCAACAACGCAATTGATTATCAACAACAATCAGTCAGAGTAAGCATTTCTCCATTTTATTGGCCATCTTTGTTCGTGCTTCGTAAGAACTTTATTGAACCATTCGTATTTTAAGAAAATAATCCTGCAAAACTCCCAAAACAATAATCAAACGCGTCGTTGTTGGACCTCAGTTGGTAAAAAGAGACGTCTACCGGAATTTGAAGTGTTTAAAAATAAATAAAAATAAAAATCTTCTCATACGATGGAAAAGAAAAAAACGGATGTAGACGCGTTGCGACAAGCGACGCGGAACCTCAAATCAAACATTAGAAGAAGAAGACAGCGTTTGGCGACAGGCGGGAACAAACCGCGACACATGAACATGGACTGGTAAAAAATAAACTCTCTACGTTTCAGCTTTCCACCGATAAGTCATCGATTATCTTGCGCTACCCGGGCTTAGCCGGTTAGCCGCCTAGCTTCTAGCATGTCGGTTCGCTGTGCTGCGGTTCATCCCGTGTTTGGATGCTAACAGGGTAGCGGCTTGTATTACAATCCAACGTGACAGATGCTAGCAGTGCAATCTTCTTACCGTTTAGTCGATTAATCCACTAATTGTTTTATTACTATTAATGTCCCCAAAAATAATATCTAACTTGTCTCATTAATATTTCAATATTTTATTCATTCATCTTCTCTTGTAAACAAACGAATGCAACAAAGTATTCACTGTATTATTCCACAACAAAAAATAGCCCAGTCTCAATTGATAATCTCCGTTTTACTGTCCATCATAAGATCTCTCCAAAATAAAAGGAAAGCAAATGTCTATACAAGTTAAGCAATCCAACAACAAGAGTAAATGAGATCATATGCAAGTCACTTCAGGAAGGAATAACTGTGCAACCTCAAGTTTAACAGCAACATAAAATCATCTTGCAGTAAAATTAGTGCAATTTGAGTCACACAAGAATAAATCAAGAAGCAATCTGAATCAAATCTCAATAACACAAACACCCAAGCACATACACACATCTCCCTTCCTCTCACCCCTTCTCTCCCTCGTCTCCATGTGTCCTGGGTTGTGGTAAGAACATAGTTAGGCATTCAGCTCACTCATACCTGACTGTTAAAGTAAACAGGAAATATAAAATAAAAAGGCGGAATAACAACACATGGTGTAATGTTACGTTAGCAGCGGAGCAGAAATTACTTTCAACATGAACAGTTACAAAAACAATTTCAAGTGACTACTACAAACACAAACACGTCCTGCGTGGGGATAATCCAAATACGTATAATATGAGGTAGCTTGTTTTGGACATGTTTTAGTCCAAGGTGTGTGTGTGTGTGTTGGGTTGTTTGTTTGAAAAGTGAAGTCATGATAAAGTCAAATACTTCATTTTAACTTTACAGCATTATAATGAAATAACAGTTTGAGAAATTGTCAAGTTTGAGCTCTTAGCGGTCCTGAATGTTGACTGAGATCACCTGTGGACCTGTCCCTGTCTGTCCCCACCTGTCTCTCCTTCCAGGGGTCACACTGAGTTGCCGTCTCCTGTCGTTCGAGATCCGGAGGTGACAATTGCCGCCCGCCGGAGGAAGAAGGTGGCCTGTATCCTGGTGTGTGTGTGTGTGTGTGTGTGTGTGTGTGTGTGTGTGTGTGTGTGTGTGTGTGTGTGTGTGTGTGTGTGTGTGTGTGTGTGTGTGTGTGTGTGTGTGTGTGTGTGTGTGTGTGTGTGTGTGTGTGTGTGTGTGTGTGTGTGTGTGTGCGCGCGCGCGCGCTATATATGGACTCAATATGATTGAGATAAAAATTGTCAGTGGTGTCCAGTTCTGTTACCTTAACTCTTGAGCTCAGTCCCATCACCCGGCAGCAGCAGTCCGTCTGCTTCCACTGCAACACCAGCTCGCCCCCTGCTCAGGAACACGCCTGCTTCACTGTTCAGACAGGCTGGTATGGCACACACACATACACACATACACACATACACACACAGGGATCTACATTTAAGAGATCGGACTGTGATTTAACAAAGTTGGATGGTTTTGAAGAAATTGACGTGTACACTCTCTGGCCTCTTCTGTCTCAGTCACTCCCAGGCTTCCAGATGCGTCCTCCATTTTGTCTTCAGGAGGCCGAACACCTAGATATACACACACACCCAGAAACGCAGTCAGCAGTCTGGTGAGACACACACACTCACACACACACACACACACACACACACAGGAAAATAATCCTACACACAACAGCAGTACTTATGTCTGCTACAACTACAAACAGACACTGTTTATGTTTCAGAATTTGGACGACAGTGATTGGACAAACAGCCTGTACACGCCCCCTGCCTCAGGATTGGATGATACCAGCTTCACTGATGACATCACCAACCTTAGCTCCGCCCTGCTGAAAGAGGACGATCCTGGGGAAGCCGGTAAGGGAAACCAGCACCACACACACACACACTTTGTCTGTAGTACTGTGTTAATACTGCCGTTTTGCCGTTTTGTCTTTTCAGCGGCTGCCAGTCTTTTCACAGAGTTCCTGGCCTCCTTTGAGAAAAACTCTTCGTCTGGGATGTTGGATCTTCTGGACGACTACCAGGCACTTTGCCAGGATAAGGTGTGTGTGCGCGTGTGTGTGCGTGCATGTGCGTGTGTGCATGCGTTTCCTAGGTGTGTGTTATCTAAACACACCACCTACTCCACACACAGCATTTTCAGGTGGAATTTGTCTCTGTGTATAATCCAGGTGGAAGTTCTGCAGTCTGTGGTCCTCAGAGCAGGTCAGAACAGTAAGACAGCAGGAGTCCGGTGGCTGCTGCAGCAGGAAAGGAGCACCTGGAGACTCGTCACCTCACTCTACAGGTACCTGTCTGTCTGAACATGTCTCACCCTCTGACCTACTTACCTGTCTAATGGACAACCTCCGCCTGTCCACCTGTCTGTCTCTGCAGGGATCGAATTCAGCTGGTGCTGGAAGATGACATCATGACAGACCTGGCTGTGAGTGAGAGTTTATCCAACTGCTGAACACACACACATAGACATTTGGCATGAATCAGGAGATCAAAAATGTGTGCGTGTGTGTGTGTGTGTGTGTAGGTTCCAAATAAGAGTGAGAAGGCTGTTGTAGAGCAGCTGTTTCAGCGGGATGCTGGCATTCGGCAGAGTCAGGTAAATTACGCACTTCCTGTGGTCTGCTTTATTGTAATAGAAGTTCAGGAATGTCCTATTTGATCTCTAACATGCTTCCTGTAACGAGCAAGTGTTCTTCCTGGTTCTTCTCCAGCTGGTGATTGATTGGCTGGAGAGCATTGCCAAGGATCAGATTGGGGATTTCTCTGATAATATAGAGTTTTACACCAAGAATGTCTGCTGGTGAGTGAGATTTAGTGTTGATCTGATTCATAAAGTAGTTGATCGGCACACAAATTAATCAAAACACCAACAACAAAGTATGTTGTTTTTATTAGGCTAGCTTAATTTGTAACTAATTTCTCCGGTCTGTGTGTTTATGTGTATCAGGGAGAACACCCTTCACGCTCTGAAACTGAGAAGGACAAGTGGTGCCATCTTCACTGTTCCTCTGGTCACAGAACTGGTGAGACCATGTTACCACGGTAGCAAATATCCGTTATACCTCATTGTTGTGGATAATGCTTAGTGTGTGTGTGTGTGTGTGTGTGTGTTTGTGTTTTAGGACCCTGACGCTCCTCTGCGGCAGCAGCGCCCCCTGGCTGACCTGGACAGAGAGGATGACTGCAGACTGCTAAAGAACCTGTTCACCCTGATCAGAGCTGGCATGACCCAGGAGGTACGTACACAGAAACGCCTTTATTGCAGAAAATACTTTTGGCCATGTTTTTGCTCGGCACAGCTCCTTCACCATGAAATACTAAAGTAATTTGTTAGTTACTCAGTTTAGATTCACACAATGTTTTTGATTCTTATTGATTGACTGGGTGCTGTGCGTGCTGTGCGTGTGTGTCTGTGTAGGCTCAGAGGCTGTGTAAGCGTTGTGGTCAGGCCTGGAGAGCAGCAACTCTGGAAGGCTGGAAACTCTACAGTGACCCCAACATGACCTCAGGTAACTTCTGACCCAGTGGGGATTCTGTCACAAGAGCAAAGTTGGATGTTGAACATGGTCTCTCTCTCTCTCTCTCTCTCTCTCTCTCTCTCTCTCTCTCTCTCTCTCTCTCTCACTCTGTCTCTGTCTGTCTCTCTGTCTGTCTGCAGGCAGTTTGGAGCTGCAGGCGGTGGAAGGAAACCCTCACAGAGGAATCTGGAAAGCGTGCTGCTGGAGGTTGGCTGAAGAGGTACAACACACACACATACTGGAACACAAAATATTTGTCATTAATTCATCACATCAAACACCCTGAACAAGTGTGACACAGGTTTCACAGAGTTAAATAGGTGTGTGTGTGTGTGTGTGTGTGTGTGTGTGTGTGTGTGTTTTTTTTTTAGGAGCAGTTGAACAGATATGAGAAGGCAATCTACGCCAGCCTGAGTGGAAACCTCAAACCTGTAAGTGTGTGTTACTTCACGAGTCCTTCCTGTTTCCCCCTGTACGGTAGTTGTTCACTCCAACATGAAAGAGACTAAATAAGAATCTGTGTGTGTGTGTGTCAGCTGTTGGCAGTTTGTGAATCGTGGGAGGACTACGTTTGGGCGTACTTCAGGGTTATGGTAGACTCACTTGTCGAACAGGAACTGATGTCATCAGGCATGGCCCACCAGGAAGTGGACACGCTACCACGGGAATACCTGGAGGCCAAGTGAGATGCACACATGCACAAATATGTGATAGATATTAAACCAGCTAAATTACATCATTGTAATTCCATTAGCTCTTTGACATTACGTTACAAATGTCAGACTTATGAACGTCCATACTTACAAACCCATCTCCATAATGCCTATTTTCTACTTGCATACATTATTTTGTATTTACGAATGGCGCACTACTTTGCAACGCACATCAAACATTGCAGATCTTTGGCAGTTTGGCGAGATTTCTTATTAAATCTTTCTATTTGTTTTGTCATACATGACAATTATATGTTTGGTTTTGTGCTGACGCTGACTAGCCTACAAATCCAACGTGAGAAGATAACTTGTTTGTAACTCACTGCCTGCGTACAGTAACATTATTATTAGGCACATAAACAGGATGAAGAATCTGAACAGGAGTCTCAGCAGGCCCAGTGCTGGGCTGGTCAGCAAACCTAACTAGGGCTGTACCTAACAATTATTTTTTTAACGATTAATCTACAGATTATTTTTTCGATTGTCAATTAATCTATAGATTATATTTATTACGCCATATAGCAATTATTTTCCCCAACATAAATATCAAACTTATCTCCTGAATATTTCAATATTTTCTTCAATCGTCTTCTCTTGAAAACAAACAAATGTAAGAAAGATTTTGCAATGCATTTTTCCACAACTAGCCACCATTTGACCAATGATCTCCGTTTCACAATCCAACATATTGCTTATTCAATTCAAGTAAATGGATCGAGAGCAATCTGCATTCAACAACAAAAATGCATGAGACATAAGTCAGTTTGTCCTGCGATCAGTCGGTCTGACGGGTTGGGTGGGGGAGACGCAGATCAGTTTGCGCTTCCTCACGTCAGCTGGCAAAGAATACGGCCCGCGAGCTGCGTGTTCGTCACCCCTGTCCTAGTCTCTCATGCTTGGTGGGCGGGGACACAAAGTGCTGCCGCCTTGACAACGCGCTCCCCAATGCTTTCACTTTAGTGGCTGTGCCATGCTTCTACCGGGCACAGCCATCTGACGTCATTATGACGCGTTGCTGCACGTTTATGCAAACCGACGTATTTACGTAGTCGGGTAGTCGGTTTACGTCGACGCGTCACCCCACCCCTAAACCTAACTGAGGTCCACATGGGTGTGTCCAACCCAGAACCCAAACGTGTCGCTATACCAACATAACATCCTGGTGGTGTGAAGGATTTAGCTTCTGACCGAGAAACGGCTAATATTTGTCTGCTTGTCCTTCCCTCTGTGTCTGTCGGTCTCCAGCTGGACCATGGAGAAAGTGTTTGAGGAACTCCAGGCCTCAGAATCAGAGGTGAGACAAACATCTTGGGTTCAGGGCTTAATGTGATATGTGGACATAAGTCACTTGATAGCAATGAACCTGTGTGTGTGTGTGTGTGTGTGTGTGTGTGTGTGTGTGTGTGTGTGTGTGTGTGTGTGTGTGTGTGTGTGTGTGTGTGTGTGTGTGTGTGTGTGTGTGTGTGTGTGTGTGTGTGTGTGTGTGTGTGTGTGTGTGTGTGTGTGTGTGTGTGTGTGTGTGTGTGTGTGTGTGTGTCCATCCGTTTGTGTGTGTGTCCACATGCAGAGGGTGCTGGGAGAGTCCAGAGAGCATTACCACATCATCCAGAAGTTTGTCATCCTTGGAGACCTGGATGGTACGATAGCTTAACCTTTGATCCCTGTATAGAGGTGTTATATAGAGTAAAGTAAGTTCTGGGTGCCTTCTGTCTTCAGTCTGCAGCTCGTGTGAGGTCGCCCCATAACGTGAAGTAGCTCGGAGAATGTTGTGCAGATACACATGCAGGGTGACAAGGTGTTAGTGTCATTATAGCAACACTGTTCTAGTAGTGAATCCAGGAGATATGTTTAGCTTTTATTGTGGCGGGCAGAACTTTTATCTTTGTGCTATAGAAGATAGCTCAAATAAACGCCAAATATCTCCAAAATGTGTACATTTTTAAAAGATAATGTTGGCGGAGTTGAGCTGCAATTTTCCACATAAATGTTCAAACCCAAAAATCCCCACTTTAAAAAACAGACCTTGAAAATCCTGCTCCTGACCTTTAACCTTGTCAGTCTTTGTTTTTCCTCAGGTCTCTTGGAGGAGATGTCTGATTGGCTGACTGCCTCTAAGCCCCTCCCCTCCCACCTCCTACGCTTCATGACTCACCTGCTGCTCTTCTTTCGCTCGCTGGGTTTGGCTCTGAAGGTGCACTGCACACATTGACAACACGCTCACGCTCCACCGTCTGACCTCAATCCTTGCTGACCTGTCTGTCTCTCTACCTGTCTGTCCCTAAGGAGGAGGTGTGCGTGGATGTGCTGAAGGCGTACATTTCCCTGCTCATTCGGGATCAGCAGTGCGACCTTGTGGCTAGTTACGTCAGTCAACTACCGGCTGACCTCGCCACCGCACATTACGCCGCCTTCCTGGAGACCGTGAATCAACCGGAGCTCCGCCCCCGCTGCCTGCAGCTCGCCACCACTGCGGGTGAGACAACAGCCACAAAATACAAAAGGAAACATAACACACACACGTTATTATACACTTACTGTAGGTGTATGTGTGTGTAGGTCTGGATGTTGCCGCGGTAACTAAGCTGGTGGTGGAGAAGGTGAGAGAGAGAGATGACGCAGAGTTTACTCACCACAATCGGAACCTGGAGCCAGGAATCACACAGGTATACACCACAGGAAGTGAAATGCTGCATCATTTTTAAAATTTGTGGACTTTTTGGAAAAAAATAGACAAAGTGTAATGTAAAAATGTAAGTAATATATCCTATAAAAGAAGAAAGGATCACCCCAGACTTCAGAGTGATTCAATGCCAGTCGTCATCTTGTCCTGTTCTGATAGGAGGACGGAAGGAAGATCGATGTGATTGATTGGCTGTTATTTGATCCCGCCCACCGAGCAGAGTCCCTTAAGCAGTCCAATGCCATCATGAGGAAGTTCCTGGGTACTGTACCTTTGTCCTAAATCTTACTGTCTACTGAGGACCATGATGCATTGCTGCTGTGACAGGAGTTCCAGTCTACCTGTCTGATTACCTGTCTATCTGACTCTCAGCTCTGCAGAAGCACGACGCTGCTAAGGCAGTGTTCTCCAAAGTTCCCGAAGATTCTATGAGGGAGATCTACCGCCATTGGGCGGAGCTTGGCCAGGCGATGCCCCTACCGGCAGAGGATGAGAACGCCATCAGAGAGCACCTGTGTATCCGAGCCTATCTGGTCCGTCTGATGGATATTACTTACCCTCATCACCACTGTCTTGGTAATAATGCACATTATAGCTATAGCAGTGATCTTTCCTCTCTATCACATCACAGGAAGCCCATGAGGCCTTCACTGATTGGTTCAGCCACAGTAGCTCCACCCCTCAGAAGCCAGCGGCTGCACCTGAGGCCAAATTCACAGAAAGAGTAGCCAATGAGATGCGAGAGAAGGAGTACCAGGTATGGTTACAGTCCTGTGTTGCCACCGGGGGCAGTTGTTCCTTTCCTCTGCTATGATGTCATCCATATTGTGATGTCACTGTTGGTGTGTGACAGGCTTCATTGTCCTCCTGGTCGTGTCGTCTGGATGTTCTGACTGAAGATGTGAAGGAGAGAATTTACAATGTGCTGCTGTTTGTAGACGGAGGCTGGATGGTCGACAATAGACAGGTAACCGTCTGCCTGCCTGTAACCTGTCTGTCTTGACAGATTAATCTATTGACATCGATGAATCATTAACATCCCAAACTTATAGCCAGATTTTGTCCAAAGTCTTCTTAAATCAAAATGTAATGACAGTCATCACAGCTATCAAGTTTTTAGTGGTGCGTTGAAGCATTCTGTCTCCTGGTCACAACCAATGATCACTATAACATAGCTGCAAGCACACAGAGGAATTTATTGGTTTAATAATCAATTTGAGGATTGATTTGGTTGAACTTGCAGGATTCCGAGCAGGATTCTGAGCGCAGCCACCAGATGACTGCGTTGCGCTCTCTGTGTCTGCCTCGCCTCACATTTCTGCTGCTCAGTGTGCTGCAGAACTCGTCCAGACACCAGGAGGCGCTGCGGCTTGCTGACATCATCTCTGACGAACAGCACCGCCTCTACCAGGTACAAGCTCCGCTTCCAGTGCAGCAAGACCAAGCCCAGCTTCCAAGATGGGTGTAAAATAAGTGCTGAAGTGCTCCATAGCTGATGTTGTGCTACGATACGTCAAAATATAGGTTTAGATGTTGAACAAAAGTTTGACCATGGAGACCATGACACTGATGCACAGAAAGAAAACAATAAATAAAAAAATGAGTGTAGACAAAACCTATCAATGCAGGTGCAGAAGCGTCAGTTTACAAAGGCAAAGTAATAGTTTGAATCAAATGTTGAGAAATTAAAGGCAAGAACTTAATATTAGGTTTGATGAATTTTTAGTAGTAGTTTGATTAAAGAGATGAGAGAAAGGGCTCATGAGTGCCGACGGGTTTAGCTGCTGCCACGTCACTCCCCAGCTAAATGTGTCATAGTACACAAAGACATAAGTGTGGCTCATAGTATGTGCATGGAGGAGCCATAGCTTCTGTTTGGCTCCATGAAGAAAATAACAAACGGTTTCTTTATAAATGCTCTTCATAAATTCAGAAGTGTCCCTCTGTCTGTCTCAGGTCTTTGCTAAGGATGAGTTGAGGAGGTTCCTTCAGAAGTTGAGGGAGTCGTCGCTCTGCCTGCTGGACAGAGGATTTGACCCGCTGGGCTACGAGCTGCAGTCTTGAACATATATGAGATCAGATCACACTGTTTTTGTTTTTTGAGACTTTCTTAATAAATAAAATATCCTGTATCCTGCCCCCTGTGCTGCTTCCACACAATGTATTGTTAATTATAGACTGGGAAGCGGTTGTGATGGTAGTAACACATTACATTAGGATTAAAGATGGCTATGCCAGGTGGAAGCATGCACGCAACCGGAGAATAAGCTGTGGCGAAAAAAAGTCGCCCTCGGTCTAAAGTGAAAGCATCGCATGTTGTCAAGGCGACAGCACGTTGTGTCCCCGCCCACCAAGCACGATACACACGGACAGGGGTGGCGAACACGCGGCTGACGTGCGGAACCGCGAGCCGCAACGGGTATTTGCCGACTGACGTGCGCCCCACCCCCCTGTCAGACCGACTGATCGCGGAGCAAACTGACCTGCGTCTCATATATTTTTGTTGTTGAATGCAGATTGTGCTCGATCACATTTACTTGAATTAATAAGCAATATTTTGGATTGTAAAACGGAGATTATCGGTCAAAAGGTGGCTAGTTGTGGAAAGAATACATTGCAAAATCTTTGTTACATTTGTTTGTTTTCAAGAGAAGATGATTGAAGGAAATATTGAAATATTCATGAGATACGTTTGATATATATTTTGCGGGAAATAATTTATATTGCGTTATAAATATAATCTATAGATTAATCGACTAATCGTCAAAGGAAAAAAACTAGATTAATTGTTAAAACAATAATCGTTAGGTGCAGCCCTACATTACATTGAGCAAGATTTTGAAATCAAAGTGTGGTTGACAACTGGTCAACTCAGTGAGAATGTGGCCCTTGATGCTGACCTCTAGGTTCAGAGGGACAACAACATCGCTCTTCAAAAGGACATGGAATATCTCAGGACCTGTCTTAAGGAGGGACAACACACCGTCACAGAGTTTGAGGAGGCAACATACTCATGCTTATGTCAGATAAATATAAGCAAATGGAATGTGGAAGTGTTTTTGGACCCTGGTGGACAAGATAAGATATTGACAAACGGCAAATTCATCCTGACTATGTTTCTGAGGTTTATATTTTGTTGCCTTTATTGGTTGTCTGATTATCTTCTCGTTGGCAGCATGTTATTTTCCTACAACTGCTGGATGTGAAATGGATTTAAAACACAGTGCTGACGAGAATCATCTCTCTCCTCGTCTGTCTTTCTATCTCTGTGTCTCTGTCTCCGTTTCATTTCACAACAAAAACTGAAACATTCATTTAAAAAGGAAAACCCATTCACTCTTCTGTGACTCCTGTCTACCAACTGAATTAAGCTGTGGTAAGTAAAAAGTAATAGCATTGATTCAACAGTTAGCATATAAGATAATAAGATAAGAAAATTTAAAAATGTGTGTGTCAGCATTTTATGCTTGAACTCCAAATAAAATTTCAAACTAAAATAACCTTTAAAGAAAGAAAGAAGCTCAACCAAATTCAGAATGCAAAGTTGTTAATTAAATCCAAGCAGGTTTCAATCTCACCACCATCAGTACAGAGCCAGAACTTAAGCATCACAATTAAAGCTTTAGTTTGATGATGAATGAACATATTAATAATAATTAATTGGAGGAGCTTTAATATGTGCTATACTTAAAGCAGCCACACACAGAGAAGGAGGGAAATGAGGCTCATTCACAGCAGTTTGGCAGCTCAATTTTAAGGAAACGAGTCTGTAAAGTAAAGATCTGCAACATTTCTAGTGAGATCTTATGGAGCAGAGCTGAGTGGCGCCATATTATTCATTGATCAGTGACCACAGACGTTCATACGTTCATCCTAGGGGAGTGACACCCACTGTGGCCAATCATATTACTGTGAGGCAGGGAGGACACACCCCCTCCTAGTCTGAAAGCAGAGCTCTGTCTTTTCCCTGAACGGGAGGCTTTCCTTCTTTGTGAGGGTTGATTGACACGTTCTGAACCTGACACAGCAAACAATACGCCTCTGACACAAGTAAAACACACACACTGACACAGTAAAACATGGTAAAAGTACTTCACTACAGTAAATCTGCACAGTTGCTTGTAAAAGAGGGCGAGCAGCAGGTCAGCTTCTATTGATGAGTTTCTTTCTTTGAATCAGAATGACTCCACTCCTTATTCATTGCTCTGGGAGTCACTGCACAGCGGCTCAATGACACTGCATTTTCTTAAACTTGAGAAAATGTAACATACAATGAGAGGACATGCTGAAAAGATTGTTCACATCAAGTAAAAAGGAAAACAAACAAAAAAGGAACGATTATAATACATTAAAATCCTTACAAAGGATAGAAAAGAAAAGATTAAAAAGAATCAAACGTATAAAGGAACATTATTATCTGCTCCTTGTGTTGTCCCTCCAAATTCCTGTATTTTCCCAGCAATTAGTCAATTTAACGCTGGTAAATTGGCGATTAAATGAGCAGATGTCCTCTTTTTAATGACTGCATCATTATTCAAGGAAAACGATCACCTCCACCAGTTTTAGGACAATTCTAGCAGAAAATATCAAATAAAAATGTGTGTGTGTCAGCATCTTATGCTTGAACTCCAAATTTCAAACTAAAATGACCTTTAAAAAAAGAAAGAAGCTCAACCAAATTCAGAATGCAAAGTTGTTTATTTAATCCAAGCAGGTTTCAATCTCACCACAATCAGTACAGAGCCAGAACTTTAGCATCACAATGAAAGCTTTAGTTTGATTATGAATGAATGAGGAAGATGACTCTGTGAGCTGAGATGTTTGTTACAACGCCTCCACAGTTGATCAGCCTTCCAAATGATGACATCTTTGAGGCCTGTTGTCTATGATGAGATGGACCTGATGGTAGCAGAGGTGATGAAGGTCATCACAAGTGTATGGAGCACACAAATTTTCTTTTAACTGCACAGGAGATGTCGTTGAATTTTCCTGCGGAAAGACGTCAGATGTTAGACAACAAACAAACAGTTTGGATCTCTGTGGTCTGTGTGATGAAGGTTTAACTCTTTGTCTTATGTGGCGTCTTTAAGTCTAACAGCACAAACGGAACGCTCCCGGCCCCTGGTGCCTGGTTGCTGAGGAAACAGTGAGTACTTGGTACCTGAGGCATACATCTCCACACAGTCCTCTCCATGCAAGTTGTTGGGTTCACCATTAGCCCAGGGTTTGTAGCTGAAGACGGAGCCATCAGTGTAGAAAAAGAGATTCTCCTGGAAGAGGAAGGATGTGGAAATTAGAGGCGTCGCCATTGATTATTTTGAAAATCCATCATTAATTGAGGAGTTGGTATCTGTATCTGAATTGTATATGTATATTGCATATGTGTGTACTTTGATTATATGTGTCTGTTTCCCAATCCTAACTATTAACACTTTTCATAAATGTGATTGGCCACAGTAGGCGTCACTCTCTGAGATGAACTGACAGAAGTGTTGTCATGTGACTCTGTGAGGATTTTCAGTTCTTTGTACTTCACTGACCCTCAGTGCGTCGTGAAGTCCAGTCCAGGTTCTGGGATCGTGTTCACCTGATTTCTTAAACAAATTGATGACAAACTGTGCTTCTTCATTGCTGTGGTAGGAGGCCAAATGACCTCCCCGACTCAGGCAATCAGCCTAATGAGAGGAGAGGAAGAGAAAGATCAATAAGAAGAATCTAGAAAACATTTGAACTAAAGGTGAAATGAATAAAGAGCAGCTGGAATCTGATTGGTTACCTCAGCATCAGGCATGTTAAGAACACTGGACCGGAGCAGGTAACAATAATGTTTAAACTGACTCCAACCACAAGGACACATGGACCCTAACACACAAAGCCAGTCAATCAATCAAGATGTAACAATTATCACTGACTAAAATATCAAATGTTAAGAAACACCAAATGTAATCAAATGAATGAAGCAGGGCCGACCTTGAGCAGAGGCAAACTGTAAATGAACAAGAAACACAAAGTCAGAGGGAATTTCAAAAACAAATTCAATCAAATATCAGTTAAGATATCAACAAGAGATGTGAAGAAAATAAACTAAGGGGGAGCAAAAGTGAAGGAGATGAAGTAAAAACCACAAACAAAGACCTTAAACAGTTGAAATGAAAGATGAAACAGAAACACTAAGAACCTGAGTGTGTGTGTATTTAACTCACCAGAGCCACACTGATGAGCGTGATGAGATGAAGAACGGAGGCCATCTGTGTGACATGAAAGGAGTCCAGATGACTGAGCTTTTATTCAGACAGTAAAGGCATCACAGAATCAGACGAAACAAAGTTTAGACACTGACCTTAGCGGTGATGAAGAGGAGCTGATGTTGCAGCAGCAGGTTTCTGTGTCAGGATGATGTTGGAGGAAGAAACTCAGCACCTTTATACCCTCAACCCCTCACCCCCCTAGGTTGTGTTGTTTTATGTTTAACATAGAGTAAATACAGAAACACTGTTTGCCTCATAGAAGTTATGAAGGTGGAGACGGTTTAAGCCTCAGGAGCTTCATGTGACTTTAAGATGGAACGATTCCACAGCTGCATAGCAAGTTTCATCAAAGTCACAAAAGCAGAAAAGATGTTAAATGTTTCTACTGATCAACAGAAAGTCACTGCTCAGTTTGGCGTCGCTCGGCTCGGCTCCACAAGAGCTCACTGCAAATGGTGCAGGATCTAAACAAGTGCTGCGATTCTTCAGGGTCAATGGTGGAATGAGATGTGATACATTCATCCATTCATTGTCTCCACCATCACATTCTTTGGCTCAAGACCCAGAGATGGTGATCAGAGGGAAGAGTTGATGAAGATGAAGACGTTCAGATCATGACGCATTTCAGTTTAGATCAACATAGCAACCCGGGTCACAGCCAGCTGGATGTTTGGGAAACAATAGGAAGCAATCATTTATAACTATTAAGGGTTAAATGCAGAGGACAAAGAGAGAGAAAGAGAAGAACATGTGACAAACAGCATTTTGACACATTCAGCAGTGTCAGCAGGTTTCCAGAGATCCTTTAATGAAGCCCTGAGGATGTGAGGATTTTCTGATATTGTTTAACATCCTGGTTATCTGCGGTAAAGAGCAAGTGAAACACGCAAATGATGTGCAAACTTTTCTTCAGCTCTTCTCCTCAGGCTGGCTTGACTTTGATCATGGGGTCCAGCAGCAAAACACAAACACTGCTGAAGCTGCCAGATGAGACGTGTCTCTGCATGTAGATGTGATCAGAGGTAAGTGTTGATGAAGATGCAGCGGTCTACGTTCAGATCATGATGCATTTGAGTTTAGATCAAAATAGCAACTTGTCCTTATGGGGACGGTAAAGTTGACCTTACGCTGTGGAAACTAGGAGAACTGCTCCTTTACAGTCAAATCAACTACAAAGCTACTTTATTATAGGTTATTACTTCAACAAAAGCCTGGCAGTGATCATGTAACTGTTTGATAAAGAGGTTAATGTGACAAACAGGATTTTGACACATTCAGCAGTGTCAGCAGGTTTCCAGAGATCCTATAATGAAGCCCTGAGGATGTGAAGATATTCTGATATTGTTGACCATCCTGGTTATCTGCGGTAAAGAGCAAGTGAAACACGCAAATGATGTGCAAACTTTTCTTCAGCAGTACATCCTCAGGCTGGCTTGACTTTGATCATGGAGTCTAGCAGCAAAACACAAACGCTGCTGAAGCTGTGAGACCACTGGTGTAGGGGCTTTGTGCGGAGACATCCACCAGCAGGGGGCGTCTTGAGGAAAAAAGTGGAGCTGTGGAGTGAAGTGTGTGTGTGTGTGTGTGTGTGTGTGTGTGTGTGTGTGTGTGTGTGTGTGTGTGTGTGTGTGTGTGTGTGTGTGTGTGTGTGTGTGTGCGTGTGCGTGTGCGTGTGTGTGTGTGCTCGCGTGTGTGTGGGTGTTTCTGTGTCTGTTTGTGTGTCACAATAACTCAACATAAGCACATTTAGGCCATTGTGCTGTGGCAAAAGTTATTATCTGCAAAAACACTTGTGGCGCTGCAGTAAAACTTGTATCAACAGCTCAATGACTTTTACTCTCTATATATCATTTTCTATCCCCACTCAGGTTGAGGTCCTCACTCAGGTTGCTTCCCTCATCTTGCAGCAACGGTTTGTGTTTGACAACACATTACGTTCATTACATTACGGTCATTTAGCAGACGCTTTTATCCAAAGCGACTTACAATAAGTGTGTTCAACAAAGGTAGATAAAAAAAACTTCAGGTCACAAGAAATCGTAAGCGCATTTCCTTCCTAAACCAACAGCTAAGAGCATAACTAGAAGTGCAATAAGTTAGGTACTATGATGAATGAGAAAAAAGGACAAATTAGAAATGAAAGATTAGAAAACAAGAGCATCAGAAGAGCTAGGACAGAGTAGGTGATGTCCTAAGAGGGAGGATCCGGGTAGTGTTTCTTGAAGAGATGGGTCTTCAGCCTGCGGTGAAAGATGGGCAGCGACTCCGCTGTCCTGACATCAGTCGGGAGATCATTCCACCACTGAGGTGCCAGAACAGAGAAAAGCCGTGACCGCATCGATCGGGCCCAGGGGCCACTGAGCGCCGGGGCAGCCAGCCGCCTGGAGGCAGCAGAGCGAAGTGGTCGGCCGGGGGTGTAGGGCTTGACCATAGCCTGGAGGTATGAAGGAGCTGTTCCTTTCACTGCCCTGTAGGCTAGCACCAGAGTCTTAAACTGGATGCGAGCAGCTACGGGGAGCCAGTGTAGAGAACGGAGAAGGCAAGTTGTGTGGGAGAACTTGGGAAGGTTGAACACCAGACGAGCAGCAGCTTTCTGGACGAGCTCCAGAGGTCTGATGGCGGAAGCCGGGGCGCCAGCAAGGAGGGAGTTGCAGTAGTCCAGGCGGGAGATGACAAGAGCCTGGATCAGCACCGCCTTGTCGGTGAGGAAGGGACGAATCCTCCGGATGTTGTAGAGGAGGAATCTGCAGGAACGCGTCACCGAAGCGATGTTTGCCGAGAACGACAGTTGGTCGTCCAGGGTCACACCCAGATTCCTCGCGGTCCGAGTAGACGTCACCACAGAGTCATCTATGGTGATGGCCAGGTCTCGGTGCGGGCAGCCCTTCCCTGGGAGAAACACCATCTCAGTCTTGTCCAGGTTGAGCTTCAGGTGGTGCTTCGACATCCACCCCGAGATGTCTGCCAGGCAAGCAGCGATGCGTGTCTCCACTTGGGTGTCAGAAGGAGGAAACGACAGAATCAGCTGGGTGTCATCAGCATAGCAGTGGTAGGAGAAGTTATGGGAGTGGATAACCGAACCAAGAGATGTTGTGTAGAGGGAGAAAAGAAGAGGGCCCAAGACCGAACCTTGCGGAACCCCAGTGGTGAGCCTACGTGGCTTTGAAACAGAACCTCTAAGTGTTACCTGGTAGGAGCGACCTGTCAGTTAGGACGCGATCATGGAGAGCGCAGAGCCAGAGACACCCATTCCCTCCAGGGTAGAGAGAAGGATCTGGTGGTTCACCGTGTCGAATGCTGCAGACAGGTCCAGGAGAATCAGGACAGAGGAGAGAGAGTTCGCTCTAGCAGTTTGGAGTGACTCGGTCACTGCCAGGAGGGCCGTCTCGGTCGAGTGGCCCACCTTGAAGCCGGACTGGTGGGGGTCCAAAAGGTTGTTCTGGTGGAGGTACAGGGACAGTTGATTGAAGACAGCACGTTCAAGAGTTTTAGATAGGAAGGGTAGAAGGGATACCGGTCTGTAGTTCTTGATGTCTGAAGGGTCAAGAGTTGGTTTCTTTAGAAGCGGAGTGACTCTAGCAGTCTTAAAAGCAGAGGGGGAAAGAGCCAGAAGCCAGAGACGTGTTGATGACGTGGGTCAGGTAGGGAAGAAGATCCGGTGCAGCAGACTGAAGGAGAGAGGAGGGGACAGGGTCAAGAGAGCAGGTGGTGGGGCGGCTAGATGTGATGAGCTGAAGGACCTCCTGGGCAGAGAGGGGAGAGAATTGGGACAGAGAGGGAGGTGGGGAGGGAGATGATGGAGAGGGTGGTAGAGACAGGACTGCTGGCGGGTGATGGAAGGAGGATCGGATGTCGTTGACCTTCTTGTCGAAGAAGTTGGCGAAATCGTCTGGGAGGAGAGAGGAGGAAGGAGGAGGGGGTGGGGGTTGGAGAAGGGATGAGAAAGTTTTTTGGGGTTGGAAGCAGAGGTTTGAATTTACGTGCAGAAGAAGGCAGCTTTAGCAGCAGAGAGAGAGGAGGAGAAAGAGGAAAGTAGCGAATGGAAGGCATGAAGGTCCTCCAGGAGTTTGCCGTTCCTCCATTTGCGCTCAGCCGCTCTCAAGCTCCGTCTCTGAGTACGCACCGAGTCTGACAACCAAGGGGGCAGAGATTGTCCAGAGAGGAGGACAAGGTAGAGAGAAGAAGATCAGTGGCAGTGTCAGGGGAAAGAAGAGAAAAAGATTCAGGGGCAGGGAGAGCAGAGAGAACAGAAGAGGAGAGATCAGTGGGGACGAGAGAGCGTAGATTGGGACGAGAAGACATCATGCGGGTGGGGGGAGATTGGGTGGGTGGGGAGGAGAGAGAGAGAGTGAAGGACATGAAGTAGTGGTCAGAGAGATGTAGAGGAGTGACAGAGAGGTCAGCGCTAGAACAGTGCCTGGTGAAGATGAGGTCCAGTTGGTTGCCAGCCTTGTGGGTAGGAGGAGATGGGGAGAGAGCTAAGTCAAAGGAGACAAGAAGAGAAACAAGAGGGTGAAGTTTCTCAGTCTGGATGTTGAAGTCGCCAAGAAGGATGAGGCCGGAGCCGTCGTCAGGGAAGTGAGAGACAAGAGTGTCGAGCTCCTCTAGGAAGTCCCCGGAAGGGCCTGGTGGGCGATAAACAACAGCAATGGTGAGCTTGACCGGATGAGAGACAGTGACAGCATGGAATTCAAAGGAGGAGGGAGAGAATTGTGACAGGGAACAAAGAGAATATGTCCAGTCTTTGGAAATTAGCAGGCCAGTACCACCGCCCCGCCTCGCAGCTCTGGGAGTGTGAGAGAAAGAGTACGCATCAGACAGAGCTGCGGGCGTGGCAGTGTTTTCTGGGGTGATCCAAGTCTCTGTTAGAGCAAGAAAGTTAAGGGAGAGCACAGATGCATAGCCTGAGATGAACTCAGCCTTCTGTACAGCAGATTGGCAGTTCCACAGCCCCCCTGCCACCACCTGCTCAACATGAGTGGAGAGAGAAGGATAGATAAGATTGGTGGGGTCACGACATCTGGGCCTGACCCAGTGTCTGTGTGGCCGCCGAGAGGAGAGAGTGGGAATAAAGCACATGGTTAGTAGAAGATATACAGTACAGTACATTACTAGGGGCCTTAGAGAAGAAGGCGGCCCTTGGAAAAAGTCGCACTTGAAAAAGTCGCCTGTTGCTTTCGTTCGCCTTGCCTGGCGCTTTCAGAATGACAGTTTAGAAAAGACTGTTTCACTAATTGCAAATTGCAAATTGTCTGCTAGGAGTGCAGGCCCCTCCCACAGGTTTAACGGGGTACTTTAGGGTCACCTGGGCAAAACTCGTTACAATCAAAGACAGTATCAACGATACCAACAATAGCCTAACGATTAAAGCACTACTGCTAAGCAATCAAAGTACAGCAAAAAGCAACCTGGTAAGCAAGTAGATGTACTTAGCCAAATCAAGATGAACCCAGTAGTTCAGACACCCACAAAAGTTAAACACACGCACAAAGGTTTGGTTGTTGCATCACCAAGTGGCAGAAACACAAACTGCAGCTTCTCGATCCAAACAACAGAGCAGCACGAGTTTGACATTATTTATTTTGCAACAACAATTAAACGAGGAGGACCTGTTAAGAACACCACGTAATATTAATAGAAGGGGCTTTAACATGTTCAATACTTAAAGCAGCCACACACAGAGAAGGAGGGACATGAGGCTCATTCACAGCAGTTTGGCAGCTCAATTTTAAGGAAACGAGTCTGTAAAGAAAAGATCTGCACCATTTCCAGTGAGATCTTATGGAGCAGAGCTGAGTGGCGCCATATTTTTCATTGATCAGTGACCACAGACGTTCATAAGTTCATCTCAGGGGAGTGACACCCACTGTGGCCAATCATATTACTGTGAGGCAGGGAGGACACACCCCCTCCTAGTCTGAAAGCAGAGCTCTGTCTTTTCCCTGAATGGGAGGCTTCCCTTCTTTGTGAGGGTTGATTGACACGTTCTGAACCTGACACAGCAAACAATACGCCTCTGACACAAGTAAAACACACACACTGACACAGTAAAACATGGTAAAAGTACTTCACTACAGTAAATCTGCACAGTTGCTTGTAAAAGAGGGCGAGCAGCAGGTCAACTTCTATTGATGAGTTTCTTTCTTTGAATCAGAATGACTCCACTCCTTATTCATTGCTCTGGGAGTCGCTGCACAGCGGCTCAATGACACTGCATTTTCTTAAACTTGAGAAAATGTAACATACAATGAGAGGACATGCTGAAAAGTTTGTTCACATCAAGTAAAAAGGAAAACAAACAAAAAAGGAAATGTGACGATTATAATACATTAAAATCCTTACAAAGGATAGAAAAGAAAAGATTAAAAAGAATCAAACGTATAAAGGAACATTATTATCTGCTCCTTGTGTTGTCCCTCCAAATTCCTGTATTTTCCCAGCAATTAGTCAATTTAACGCTGGTAAATTGGCGATTAAATGAGCAGATGTCCTCTTTTTAATGACTGCATCATTATTCAAGGAAAACGATCACCTCCACCAGTTTTAGGACAATTCTAGCAGAAAATATCAAATAAAAATGTGTGTGTGTCAGCATCTTATGCTTGAACTCCAAATTTCAAACTAAAATGACCTTTAAAAAAAGAAAGAAGCTCAACCAAATTCAGAATGCAAAGTTGTTTATTTAATCCAAGCAGGTTTCAATCTCACCACAATCAGTACAGAGCCAGAACTTTAGCATCACAATGAAAGCTTTAGTTTGATTATGAATGAATGAGGAAGATGACTCTGTGAGCTGAGATGTTTGTTACAACGCCTCCACAGTTGATCAGCCTTCCAAATGATGACATCTTTGAGGCCTGTTGTCTATGATGAGATGGACCTGATGGTAGCAGAGGTGATGAAGGTCATCACAAGTGTATGGAGCACACAAATTTTCTTTTAACTGCACAGGAGATGTCGTTGAAGTGTCCTGCGGAAAGACGTCAGATGTTAGACAACAAACAAACAGTTTGGATCTCTGTGGTCTGTGTGATGAAGGTTTAACTCTTTGTCTTATGTGGCGTCTTTAAGTCTAACAGCACAAACGGAACGCTCCCGGCCCCTGGTGCCTGGTTGCTGAGGAAACAGTGAGTACTTGGTACCTGAGGCATACATCTCCACACAGTCCTCTCCATGCAAGTTGTTGGGTTCACCATTAGCCCAGGGTTTGTAGCTGAAGACGGAGCCATCAGTGTAGAAAAAGAGATTCTCCTGGAAGAGGAAGGATGTGGAAATTAGAGGCGTCGCCATTGATTATTTTGAAAATCCATCATTAATTGAGGAGTTGGTATCTGTATCTGAATTGTATATGTATATTGCATATGTGTGTACTTTGATTATATGTGTCTGTTTCCCAATCCTAACTATTAACACTTTTCATAAATGTGATTGGCCACAGTAGGCGTCACTCTCTGAGATGAACTGACAGAAGTGTTGTCATGTGACTCTGTGAGGATTTTCAGTTCTTTGTACTTCACTGACCCTCAGTGCGTCGTGAAGTCCAGTCCAGGTTCTGGGATCGTGTTCACCTGATTTCTTAAACAAATTGATGACAAACTGTGCTTCTTCATTGCTGTGGTAGGAGGCCAAATGACCTCCCCGACTCAGGCAATCAGCCTAATGAGAGGAGAGGAAGAGAAAGATCAATAAGAAGAATCTAGAAAACATTTGAACTAAAGGTGAAATGAATAAAGAGCAGCTGGAATCTGATTGGTTACCTCAGCATCAGGCATGTTAAGAACACTGGACCGGAGCAGGTAACAATAATGTTTAAACTGACTCCAACCACAAGGACACATGGACCCTAACACACAAAGCCAGTCAATCAATCAAGATGTAACAATTATCACTGACTAAAATATCAAATGTTAAGAAACACCAAATGTAATCAAATGAATGAAGCAGGGCCGACCTTGAGCAGAGGCAAACTGTAAATGAACAAGAAACACAAAGTCAGAGGGAATTTCAAAAACAAATTCAATCAAATATCAGTTAAGATATCAACAAGAGATGTGAAGAAAATAAACTAAGGGGGAGCAAAAGTGAAGGAGATGAAGTAAAAACCACAAACAAAGACCTTAAACAGTTGAAATGAAAGATGAAACAGAAACACTAAGAACCTGAGTGTGTGTGTATTTAACTCACCAGAGCCACACTGATGAGCGTGATGAGATGAAGAACGGAGGCCATCTGTGTGACATGAAAGGAGTCCAGATGACTGAGCTTTTATTCAGACAGTAAAGGCATCACAGAATCAGACGAAACAAAGTTTAGACACTGACCTTAGCGGTGATGAAGAGGAGCTGATGTTGCAGCAGCAGGTTTCTGTGTCAGGATGATGTTGGAGGAAGAAACTCAGCACCTTTATACCCTCAACCCCTCACCCCCCTAGGTTGTGTTGTTTTATGTTTAACATAGAGTAAATACAGAAACACTGTTTGCCTCATAGAAGTTATGAAGGTGGAGACGGTTTAAGCCTCAGGAGCTTCATGTGACTTTAAGATGGAACGATTCCACAGCTGCATAGCAAGTTTCATCAAAGTCACAAAAGCAGAAAAGATGTTAAATGTTTCTACTGATCAACAGAAAGTCACTGCTCAGTTTGGCGTCGCTCGGCTCGGCTCCACAAGAGCTCACTGCAAATGGTGCAGGATCTAAACAAGTGCTGCGATTCTTCAGGGTCAATGGTGGAATGAGATGTGATACATTCATCCATTCATTGTCTCCACCATCACATTCTTTGGCTCAAGACCCAGAGATGGTGATCAGAGGGAAGAGTTGATGAAGATGAAGACGTTCAGATCATGACGCATTTCAGTTTAGATCAACATAGCAACCCGGGTCACAGCCAGCTGGATGTTTGGGAAACAATAGGAAGCAATCATTTATAACTATTAAGGGTTAAATGCAGAGGACAAAGAGAGAGAAAGAGAAGAACATGTGACAAACAGCATTTTGACACATTCAGCAGTGTCAGCAGGTTTCCAGAGATCCTTTAATGAAGCCCTGAGGATGTGAGGATTTTCTGATATTGTTTAACATCCTGGTTATCTGCGGTAAAGAGCAAGTGAAACACGCAAATGATGTGCAAACTTTTCTTCAGCTCTTCTCCTCAGGCTGGCTTGACTTTGATCATGGGGTCCAGCAGCAAAACACAAACACTGCTGAAGCTGCCAGATGAGACGTGTCTCTGCATGTAGATGTGATCAGAGGTAAGTGTTGATGAAGATGCAGCGGTCTACGTTCAGATCATGATGCATTTGAGTTTAGATCAAAATAGCAACTTGTCCTTATGGGGACGGTAAAGTTGACCTTACGCTGTGGAAACTAGGAGAACTGCTCCTTTACAGTCAAATCAACTACAAAGCTACTTTATTATAGGTTATTACTTCAACAAAAGCCTGGCAGTGATCATGTAACTGTTTGATAAAGAGGTTAATGTGACAAACAGGATTTTGACACATTCAGCAGTGTCAGCAGGTTTCCAGAGATCCTATAATGAAGCCCTGAGGATGTGAAGATATTCTGATATTGTTGACCATCCTGGTTATCTGCGGTAAAGAGCAAGTGAAACACGCAAATGATGTGCAAACTTTTCTTCAGCAGTACATCCTCAGGCTGGCTTGACTTTGATCATGGAGTCTAGCAGCAAAACACAAACGCTGCTGAAGCTGTGAGACCACTGGTGTAGGGGCTTTGTGCGGAGACATCCACCAGCAGGGGGCGTCTTGAGGAAAAAAGTGGAGCTGTGGAGTGAAGTGTGTGTGTGTGTGTGTGTGTGTGTGTGTGTGTGTGTGTGTGTGTGTGTGTGTGTGTGTGTGTGTGTGTGTGTGCGCGTGTGTGTGTGTGGGTGTTTCTGTGTCTGTTTGTGTGTCACAATAACTCAACATAAGCACATTTAGGCCATTGTGCTGTGGCAAAAGTTATTATCTGCAAAAACACTTGTGGCGCTGCAGTAAAACTTCATCAACAGCTCAATGACTTTTACTCTCTATATATCATTTTCTATCCCCACTCAGGTTGAGGTCCTCACTCAGGTTGCTTCCCTCATCTTGCAGCAACGGTTTGTGTTTGACAACACATTACGTTCATTACATTACGGTCATTTAGCAGACGCTTTTATCCAAAGCGACTTACAATAAGTGTGTTCAACAAAGGTAGATAAAAAAAACTTCAGGTCACAAGAAATCGTAAGCGCATTTCCTTCCTAAACCAACAGCTAAGAGCATAACTAGAAGTGCAATAAGTTAGGTACTATGATGAATGAGAAAAAAGGACAAATTAGAAATGAAAGATTAGAAAACAAGAGCATCAGAAGAGCTAGGACAGAGTAGGTGATGTCCTAAGAGGGAGGATCCGGGTAGTGTTTCTTGAAGAGATGGGTCTTCAGCCTGCGGTGAAAGATGGGCAGCGACTCCGCTGTCCTGACATCAGTCGGGAGATCATTCCACCACTGAGGTGCCAGAACAGAGAAAAGCCGTGACCGCATCGATCGGGCCCAGGGGCCACTGAGCGCCGGGGCAGCCAGCCGCCTGGAGGCAGCAGAGCGAAGTGGTCGGTTGGGGGTGTAGGGCTTGACCATAGCCTGGAGGTATGAAGGAGCTGTTCCTTTCACTGCTCTGTAGGCTAGCACCAGAGTCTTAAACTGGATGCGAGCAGCTACGGGGAGCCAGTGTAGAGAACGGAGAAGGCAAGTTGTGTGGGAGAACTTGGGAAGGTTGAACACCAGACGAGCAGCAGCTTTCTGGACGAGCTCCAGAGGTCTGATGGCGGAAGCCGGGGCGCCAGCAAGGAGGGAGTTGCAGTAGTCCAGGCGGGAGATGACAAGAGCCTGGATCAGCACCGCCTTGTCGGTGAGGAAGGGACGAATCCTCCGGATGTTGTAGAGGAGGAATCTGCAGGAACGCGTCACCGAAGCGATGTTTGCCGAGAACGACAGTTGGTCGTCCAGGGTCACACCCAGATTCCTCGCGGTCCGAGTAGACGTCACCACAGAGTCATCTATGGTGATGGCCAGGTCTCGGTGCGGGCAGCCCTTCCCTGGGAGAAACACCATCTCAGTCTTGTCCAGGTTGAGCTTCAGGTGGTGCTTCGACATCCACCCCGAGATGTCTGCCAGGCAAGCAGCGATGCGTGTCTCCACTTGGGTGTCAGAAGGAGGAAACGACAGAATCAGCTGGGTGTCATCAGCATAGCAGTGGTAGGAGAAGTTATGGGAGTGGATAACCGAACCAAGAGATGTTGTGTAGAGGGAGAAAAGAAGAGGGCCCAAGACCGAACCTTGCGGAACCCCAGTGGTGAGCCTACGTGGCTTCGAAACAGAACCTCTAAGTGTTACCTGGTAGGAGCGACCTGTCAGTTAGGACGCGATCATGGAGAGCGCAGAGCCAGAGACACCCATTCCCTCCAGGGTAGAGAGAAGGATCTGGTGGTTCACCGTGTCGAATGCTGCAGACAGGTCCAGGAGAATCAGGACAGAGGAGAGAGAGTTCGCTCTAGCAGTTTGGAGTGACTCGGTCACTGCCAGGAGGGCCGTCTCGGTCGAGTGGCCCACCTTGAAGCCGGACTGGTGGGGGTCCAAAAGGTTGTTCTGGTGGAGGTACAGGGACAGTTGATTGAAGACAGCACGTTCAAGAGTTTTAGATAGGAAGGGTAGAAGGGATACCGGTCTGTAGTTCTTGATGTCTGAAGGGTCAAGAGTTGGTTTCTTTAGAAGCGGAGTGACTCTAGCAGTCTTAAAAGCAGAGGGGGAAAGAGCCAGAAGCCAGAGACGTGTTGATGACGTGGGTCAGGTAGGGAAGAAGATCCGGTGCAGCAGACTGAAGGAGAGAGGAGGGGACAGGGTCAAGAGAGCAGGTGGTGGGGCGGCTAGATGTGATGAGCTGAAGGACCTCCTGGGCAGAGAGGGGAGAGAATTGGGACAGAGAGGGAGGTGGGGAGGGAGATGATGGAGAGGGTGGTAGAGACAGGACTGCTGGCGGGTGATGGAAGGAGGATCGGATGTCGTTGACCTTCTTGTCGAAGAAGTTGGCGAAATCGTCTGGGAGGAGAGAGGAGGAAGGAGGAGGGGGTGGGGGTTGGAGAAGGGATGAGAAAGTTTGAAAGAGTTTTTTGGGGTTGGAAGCAGAGGTTTGAATTTACGTGCAGAAGAAGGCAGCTTTAGCAGCAGAGAGAGAGGAGGAGAAAGAGGAAAGTAGCGAATGGAAGGCATGAAGGTCCTCCAGGAGTTTGCCGTTCCTCCATTTGCGCTCAGCCGCTCTCAAGCTCCGTCTCTGAGTACGCACCGAGTCTGACAACCAAGGGGGCAGAGATTGTCCAGAGAGGAGGACAAGGTAGAGAGAAGAAGATCAGTGGCAGTGTCAGGGGAAAGAAGAGAAAAAGATTCAGGGGCAGGGAGAGCAGAGAGAACAGAAGAGGAGAGATCAGTGGGGACGAGAGAGCGTAGATTGGGACGAGAAGACATCATGCGGGTGGGGGGAGATTGGGTGGGTGGGGAGGAGAGGGAGAGAGTGAAGGACATGAAGTAGTGGTCAGAGAGATGTAGAGGAGTGACAGAGAGGTCAGCGCTAGAACAGTGCCTGGTGAAGATGAGGTCCAGTTGGTTGCCAGCCTTGTGGGTAGGAGGAGATGGGGAGAGAGCTAAGTCAAAGGAGACAAGAAGAGAAACAAGAGGGTGAAGTTTCTCAGTCTGGATGTTGAAGTCGCCAAGAAGGATGAGGCCGGAGCCGTCGTCAGGGAAGTGAGAGACAAGAGTGTCGAGCTCCTCTAGGAAGTCCCCGGAAGGGCCTGGTGGGCGATAAACAACAGCAATGGTGAGCTTGACCGGATGAGAGACAGTGACAGCATGGAATTCAAAGGAGGAGGGAGAGAATTGTGACAGGGAACAAAGAGAATATGTCCAGTCTTTGGAAATTAGCAGGCCAGTACCACCGCCCCGCCTCGCAGCTCTGGGAGTGTGAGAGAAAGAGTACGCATCAGACAGAGCTGCGGGCGTGGCAGTGTTTTCTGGGGTGATCCAAGTCTCGGTTGGAGCAAGAAAGTTAAGGGAGAGCACAGATGCATAGCCTGAGATGAACTCAGCCTTCTGTACAGCAGATTGGCAGTTCCACAGCCCCCCTGCCACCACCTGCTCAACATGAGTGGAGAGAGAAGGATAGATAAGATTGGTGGGGTCACGACATCTGGGCCTGACCCAGTGTCTGTGTGGCCGCCGAGAGGAGAGAGTGGGAATAAAGCACATGGTTAGTAGAAGATATACAGTACAGTACATTACTAGGGGCCTTAGAGAAGAAGGCGGCCCTTGGAAAAAGTCGCACTTGAAAAAGTCGCCTGTTGCCTTCGTTCGCCTTGCCTGGCGCTTTCAGAATGACAGTTTAGTAAAGACTGTTTCACTAATTGCAAATTGCAAATTGTCTGCTAGGAGTGCAGGCCCCTCCCACAGGTTTAACGGGGTACTTTAGGGTCACCTGGGCAAAACTCGTTACAATCAAAGACAGTATCAACGATACCAACAATAGCCTAACGATTAAAGCACTACTGCTAAGCAATCAAAGTACAGCAAAAAGCAACCTGGTAAGCAAGTAGATGTACTTAGCCAAATCAAGATGAACCCAGTAGTTCAGACACCCACAAAAGTTAAACACACGCACAAAGGTTTGGTTGTTGCATCACCAAGTGGCAGAAACACAAACTGCAGCTTCTCGATCCAAACAACAGAGCAGCACGAGTTTGACATTATTTATTTTGCAACAACAATTAAACGAGGAGGACCTGTTAAGAACACCACGTAATATTAATAGAAGGGGCTTTCACATGTTCAATACTTAAAGCAGCCACACACAGAGAAGGAGGGACATGAGGCTCATTCACAGCAGTTTGGCAGCTCAATTTTAAGGAAACGAGTCTGTAAAGTAAAGATCTGCACCATTTCCAGTGAGATCTTATGGAGCAGAGCTGAGTGGCGCCATATTTTTCATTGATCAGTGACCACAGACGTTCATAAGTTCATCTCAGGGGAGTGACACCCACTGTGGCCAATCATATTACTGTGAGGCAGGGAGGACACACCCCCTCCTAGTCTGAAAGCAGAGCTCTGTCTTTTCCCTGAATGGGAGGCTTCCCTTCTTTGTGAGGGTTGATTGACACGTTCTGAACCTGACACAGCAAACAATACGCCTCTGACACAAGTAAAACACACACACTGACACAGTAAAACATGGTAAAAGTACTTCACTACAGTAAATCTGCACAGTTGCTTGTAAAAGAGGGCGAGCAGCAGGTCAACTTCTATTGATGAGTTTCTTTCTTTGAATCAGAATGACTCCACTCCTTATTCATTGCTCTGGGAGTCGCTGCACAGCGGCTCAATGACACTGCATTTTCTTAAACTTGAGAAAATGTAACATACAATGAGAGGACATGCTGAAAAGTTTGTTCACATCAAGTAAAAAGGAAAACAAACAAAAAAGGAAATGTGACGATTATAATACATTAAAATCCTTACAAAGGATAGAAAAGAAAAGATTAAAAAGAATCAAACGTATAAAGGAACATTATTATCTGCTCCTTGTGTTGTCCCTCCAAATTCCTGTATTTTCCCAGCAATTAGTCAATTTAACGCTGGTAAATTGGCGATTAAATGAGCAGATGTCCTCTTTTTAATGACTGCATCATTATTCAAGGAAAACGATCACCTCCACCAGTTTTAGGACAATTCTAGCAGAAAATATCAAATAAAAATGTGTGTGTGTCAGCATCTTATGCTTGAACTCCAAATTTCAAACTAAAATGACCTTTAAAAAAAGAAAGAAGCTCAACCAAATTCAGAATGCAAAGTTGTTTATTTAATCCAAGCAGGTTTCAATCTCACCACAATCAGTACAGAGCCAGAACTTTAGCATCACAATGAAAGCTTTAGTTTGATTATGAATGAATGAGGAAGATGACTCTGTGAGCTGAGATGTTTGTTACAACGCCTCCACAGTTGATCAGCCTTCCAAATGATGACATCTTTGAGGCCTGTTGTCTATGATGAGATGGACCTGATGGTAGCAGAGGTGATGAAGGTCATCACAAGTGTATGGAGCACACAAATTTTCTTTTAACTGCACAGGAGATGTCGTTGAATTTTCCTGCGGAAAGACGTCAGATGTTAGACAACAAACAAACAGTTTGGATCTCTGTGGTCTGTGTGATGAAGGTTTAACTCTTTGTCTTATGTGGCGTCTTTAAGTCTAACAGCACAAACGGAACGCTCCCGGCCCCTGGTGCCTGGTTGCTGAGGAAACAGTGAGTACTTGGTACCTGAGGCATACATCTCCACACAGTCCTCTCCATGCAAGTTGTTGGGTTCACCATTAGCCCAGGGTTTGTAGCTGAAGACGGAGCCATCGGTGTAGAAAAAGAGATTCTCCTGGAAGAGGAAGGATGTGGAAATTAGAGGCGTCGCCATTGATTATTTTGAAAATCCATCATTAATTGAGGAGTTGGTATCTGTATCTGAATTGTATATGTATATTGCATATGTGTGTACTTTGATTATATGTGTCTGTTTCCCAATCCTAACTATTAACACTTTTCATAAATGTGATTGGCCACAGTAGGCGTCACTCTCTGAGATGAACTGACAGAAGTGTTGTCATGTGACTCTGTGAGGATTTTCAGTTCTTTGTACTTCACTGACCCTCAGTGCGTCGTGAAGTCCAGTCCAGGTTCTGGGATCGTGTTCACCTGATTTCTTAAACGAATTGATGACAAACTGTGCTTCTTCATTGCTGTGGTAGGAGGCCAAATGACCTCCCCGACTCAGGCAATCAGCCTAATGAGAGGAGAGGAAGAGAAAGATCAATAAGAAGAATCTAGAAAACATTTGAACTAAAGGTGAAATGAATAAAGAGCAGCTGGAATCTGATTGGTTACCTCAGCATCAGGCATGTTAAGAACACTGGACCGGAGCAGGTAACAATAATGTTTAAACTGACTCCAACCACAAGGACACATGGACCCTAACACACAAAGCCAGTCAATCAATCAAGATGTAACAATTATCACTGACTAAAATATCAAATGTTAAGAAACACCAAATGTAATCAAATGAATGAAGCAGGGCCGACCTTGAGCAGAGGCAAACTGTAAATGAACAAGAAACACAAAGTCAGAGGGAATTTCAAAAACAAATTCAATCAAATATCAGTTAAGATATCAACAAGAGATGTGAAGAAAATAAACTAAGGGGGAGCAAAAGTGAAGGAGATGAAGTAAAAACCACAAACAAAGACCTTAAACAGTTGAAATGAAAGATGAAACAGAAACACTAAGAACCTGAGTGTGTGTGTATTTAACTCACCAGAGCCACACTGATGAGCGTGATGAGATGAAGAACGGAGGCCATCTGTGTGACATGAAAGGAGTCCAGATGACTGAGCTTTTATTCAGACAGTAAAGGCATCACAGAATCAGACGAAACAAAGTTTAGACACTGACCTTAGCGGTGATGAAGAGGAGCTGATGTTGCAGCAGCAGGTTTCTGTGTCAGGATGATGTTGGAGGAAGAAACTCAGCACCTTTATACCCTCAACCCCTCACCCCCCTAGGTTGTGTTGTTTTATGTTTAACATAGAGTAAATACAGAAACACTGTTTGCCTCATAGAAGTTATGAAGGTGGAGACGGTTTAAGCCTCAGGAGCTTCATGTGACTTTAAGATGGAACGATTCCACAGCTGCATAGCAAGTTTCATCAAAGTCACAAAAGCAGAAAAGATGTTAAATGTTTCTACTGATCAACAGAAAGTCACTGCTCAGTTTGGCGTCGCTCGGCTCGGCTCCACAAGAGCTCACTGCAAATGGTGCAGGATCTAAACAAGTGCTGCGATTCTTCAGGGTCAATGGTGGAATGAGATGTGATACATTCATCCATTCATTGTCTCCACCATCACATTCTTTGGCTCAAGACCCAGAGATGGTGATCAGAGGGAAGAGTTGATGAAGATGAAGACGTTCAGATCATGACGCATTTCAGTTTAGATCAACATAGCAACCCGGGTCACAGCCAGCTGGATGTTTGGGAAACAATAGGAAGCAATCATTTATAACTATTAAGGGTTAAATGCAGAGGACAAAGAGAGAGAAAGAGAAGAACATGTGACAAACAGCATTTTGACACATTCAGCAGTGTCAGCAGGTTTCCAGAGATCCTTTAATGAAGCCCTGAGGATGTGAGGATTTTCTGATATTGTTTAACATCCTGGTTATCTGCAGTAAAGAGAAGTGAAACACGCAAATGATGTGCAAACTTTTCTTCAGCTCTTCTCCTCAGGCTGGCTTGACTTTGATCATGGGGTCCAGCAGCAAAACACAAACACTGCTGAAGCTGCCAGATGAGACGTGTCTCTGCATGTAGATGTGATCAGAGGTAAGTGTTGATGAAGATGCAGCGGTCTACGTTCAGATCATGATGCATTTGAGCTTAGATCAAAATAGCAACTTGTCCTTATGGGGACGGTAAAGTTGACCTTACGCTGTGGAAACTAGGAGAACTGCTCCTTTACAGTCAAATCAACTACAAAGCTACTTTATTATAGGTTATTACTTCAACAAAAGCCTGGCAGTGATCATGTAACTGTTTGATAAAGAGGTTAATGTGACAAACAGGATTTTGACACATTCAGCAGTGTCAGCAGGTTTCCAGAGATCCTATAATGAAGCCCTGAGGATGTGAAGATATTCTGATATTGTTGACCATCCTGGTTATCTGCGGTAAAGAGCAAGTGAAACACGCAAATGATGTGCAAACTTTTCTTCAGCAGTACATCCTCAGGCTGGCTTGACTTTGATCATGGAGTCTAGCAGCAAAACACAAACGCTGCTGAAGCTGTGAGACAACTGGTGTAGGGGCTTTGTGCGGAGACATCCACCAGCAGGGGGCGTCTTGAGGAAAAAAGTGTAGCTGTGGAGTGAAGTGTGTGTGTGTGTGTGTGTGTGTGTGTGTGTGTGTGTGTGTGTGTGTGTGTGTGTGTGTGTGTGTGTGTGTGCGTGTGCGTGTGCGTGTGCGTGTGTGTGCTCGCGTGTGTGTGGGTGTTTCTGTGTCTGTTTGTGTGTCACAATAACTCAACATAAGCACATTTAGGCCATTGTGCTGTGGCAAAAGTTATTATCTGCAAAAACACTTGTGGCGCTGCAGTAAAACTTGTATCAACAGCTCAATGACTTTTACTCTCTATATATCATTTTCTATCCCCACTCAGGTTGAGGTCCTCACTCAGGTTGCTTCCCTCATCTTGCAGCAACGGTTTGTGTTTGACAACACATTACGTTCATTACATTACGGTCATTTAGCAGACGCTTTTATCCAAAGCGACTTACAATAAGTGTGTTCAACAAAGGTAGATAAAAAAAACTTCAGGTCACAAGAAATCGTAAGCGCATTTCCTTCCTAAACCAACAGCTAAGAGCATAACTAGAAGTGCAATAAGTTAGGTACTATGATGAATGAGAAAAAAGGACAAATTAGAAATGAAAGATTAGAAAACAAGAGCATCAGAAGAGCTAGGACAGAGTAGGTGATGTCCTAAGAGGGAGGATCCGGGTAGTGTTTCTTGAAGAGATGGGTCTTCAGCCTGCGGTGAAAGATGGGCAGCGACTCCGCTGTCCTGACATCAGTCGGGAGATCATTCCACCACTGAGGTGCCAGAACAGAGAAAAGCCGTGACCGCATCGATCGGGCCCAGGGGCCACTGAGCGCCGGGGCAGCCAGCCGCCTGGAGGCAGCAGAGCGAAGTGGTCGGTTGGGGGTGTAGGGCTTGACCATAGCCTGGAGGTATGAAGGAGCTGTTCCTTTCACTGCCCTGTAGGCTAGCACCAGAGTCTTAAACTGGATGCGAGCAGCTACGGGGAGCCAGTGTAGAGAACGGAGAAGGCAAGTTGTGTGGGAGAACTTGGGAAGGTTGAACACCAGATGAGCAGCAGCTTTCTGGACGAGCTCCAGAGGTCTGATGGCGGAAGCCGGGGCGCCAGCAAGGAGGGAGTTGCAGTAGTCCAGGCGGGAGATGACAAGAGCCTGGATCAGCACCGCCTTGTCGGTGAGGAAGGGACGAATCCTCCGGATGTTGTAGAGGAGGAATCTGCAGGAACGCGTCACCGAAGCGATGTTTGCCGAGAACGACAGTTGGTCGTCCAGGGTCACACCCAGATTCCTCGCGGTCCGAGTAGACGTCACCACAGAGTCATCTATGGTGATGGCCAGGTCTCGGTGCGGGCAGCCCTTCCCTGGGAGAAACACCATCTCAGTCTTGTCCAGGTTGAGCTTCAGGTGGTGCTTCGACATCCACCCCGAGATGTCTGCCAGGCAAGCAGCGATGCGTGTCTCCACTTGGGTGTCAGAAGGAGGAAACGACAGAATCAGCTGGGTGTCATCAGCATAGCAGTGGTAGGAGAAGTTATGGGAGTGGATAACCGAACCAAGAGATGTTGTGTAGAGGGAGAAAAGAAGAGGGCCCAAGACCGAACCTTGCGGAACCCCAGTGGTGAGCCTACGTGGCTTCGAAACAGAACCTCTAAGTGTTACCTGGTAGGAGCGACCTGTCAGTTAGGACGCGATCATGGAGAGCGCAGAGCCAGAGACACCCATTCCCTCCAGGGTAGAGAGAAGGATCTGGTGGTTCACCGTGTCGAATGCTGCAGACAGGTCCAGGAGAATCAGGACAGAGGAGAGAGAGTTCGCTCTAGCAGTTTGGAGTGACTCGGTCACTGCCAGGAGGGCCGTCTCGGTCGAGTGGCCCACCTTGAAGCCGGACTGGTGGGGGTCCAAAAGGTTGTTCTGGTGGAGGTACAGGGACAGTTGATTGAAGACAGCACGTTCAAGAGTTTTAGATAGGAAGGGTAGAAGGGATACCGGTCTGTAGTTCTTGATGTCTGAAGGGTCAAGAGTTGGTTTCTTTAGAAGCGGAGTGACTCTAGCAGTCTTAAAAGCAGAGGGGGAAAGAGCCAGAAGCCAGAGACGTGTTGATGACGTGGGTCAGGTAGGGAAGAAGATCCGGTGCAGCAGACTGAAGGAGAGAGGAGGGGACAGGGTCAAGAGAGCAGGTGGTGGGGCGGCTAGATGTGATGAGCTGAAGGACCTCCTGGGCAGAGAGGGGAGAGAATTGGGACAGAGAGGGAGGTGGGGAGGGAGATGATGGAGAGGGTGGTAGAGACAGGACTGCTGGCGGGTGATGGAAGGAGGATCGGATGTCGTTGACCTTCTTGTCGAAGAAGTTGGCGAAATCGTCTGGGAGGAGAGAGGAGGAAGGAGGAGGGGGTGGGGGTTGGAGAAGGGATGAGAAAGTTTGAAAGAGTTTTTTGGGGTTGGAAGCAGAGGTTTGAATTTACGTGCAGAAGAAGGCAGCTTTAGCAGCAGAGAGAGAGGAGGAGAAAGAGGAAAGTAGCGAATGGAAGGCATGAAGGTCCTCCAGGAGTTTGCCGTTCCTCCATTTGCGCTCAGCCGCTCTCAAGCTCCGTCTCTGAGTACGCACCGAGTCTGACAACCAAGGGGGCAGAGATTGTCCAGAGAGGAGGACAAGGTAGAGAGAAGAAGATCAGTGGCAGTGTCAGGGGAAAGAAGAGAAAAAGATTCAGGGGCAGGGAGAGCAGAGAGAACAGAAGAGGAGAGATCAGTGGGGACGAGAGAGCGTAGATTGGGACGAGAAGACATCATGCGGGTGGGGGGAGATTGGGTGGGTGGGGAGGAGAGGGAGAGAGTGAAGGACATGAAGTAGTGGTCAGAGAGATGTAGAGGAGTGACAGAGAGGTCAGCGCTAGAACAGTGCCTGGTGAAGATGAGGTCCAGTTGGTTGCCAGCCTTGTGGGTAGGAGGAGATGGGGAGAGAGCTAAGTCAAAGGAGACAAGAAGAGAAACAAGAGGGTAAAGTTTCTCAGTCTGGATGTTGAAGTCGCCAAGAAGGATGAGGCCGGAGCCGTCGTCAGGGAAGTGAGAGACAAGAGTGTCGAGCTCCTCTAGGAAGTCCCCGGAAGGGCCTGGTGGGCGATAAACAACAGCAATGGTGAGCTTGACCGGATGAGAGACAGTGACAGCATGGAATTCAAAGGAGGAGGGAGAGAATTGTGACAGGGAACAAAGAGAATATGTCCAGTCTTTGGAAATTAGCAGGCCAGTACCACCGCCCCGCCTCGCAGCTCTGGGAGTGTGAGAGAAAGAGTACGCATCAGACAGAGCTGCGGGCGTGGCAGTGTTTTCTGGGGTGATCCAAGTCTCTGTTAGAGCAAGAAAGTTAAGGGAGAGCACAGATGCATAGCCTGAGATGAACTCAGCCTTCTGTACAGCAGATTGGCAGTTCCACAGCCCCCCTGCCACCACCTGCTCAACATGAGTGGAGAGAGAAGGATAGATAAGATTGGTGGGGTCACGACATCTGGGCCTGACCCAGTGTCTGTGTGGCCGCCGAGAGGAGAGAGTGGGAATAAAGCACATGGTTAGTAGAAGATATACAGTACAGTACATTACTAGGGGCCTTAGAGAAGAAGGCGGCCCTTGGAAAAAGTCGCACTTGAAAAAGTCGCCTGTTGCCTTCGTTCGCCTTGCCTGGCGCTTTCAGAATGACAGTTTAGTAAAGACTGTTTCACTAATTGCAAATTGCAAATTGTCTGCTAGGAGTGCAGGCCCCTCCCACAGGTTTAACGGGGTACTTTAGGGTCACCTGGGCAAAACTCGTTACAATCAAAGACAGTATCAACGATACCAACAATAGCCTAACGATTAAAGCACTACTGCTAAGCAATCAAAGTACAGCAAAAAGCAACCTGGTAAGCAAGTAGATGTACTTAGCCAAATCAAGATGAACCCAGTAGTTCAGACACCCACAAAAGTTAAACACACGCACAAAGGTTTGGTTGTTGCATCACCAAGTGGCAGAAACACAAACTGCAGCTTCTCGATCCAAACAACAGAGCAGCACGAGTTTGACATTATTTCTTTTGCAACAACAATTAAACGAGGAGGACCTGTTAAGAACACCACGTAATATTAATAGAAGGGGCTTTAACATGTTCAATACTTAAAGCAGCCACACACAGAGAAGGAGGGACATGAGGCTCATTCACAGCAGTTTGGCAGCTCAATTTTAAGGAAACGAGTCTGTAAAGTAAAGATCTGCACCATTTCCAGTGAGATCTTATGGAGCAGAGCTGAGTGGCGCCATATTTTTCATTGATCAGTGACCACAGACGTTCATAAGTTCATCTCAGGGGAGTGACACCCACTGTGGCCAATCATATTACTGTGAGGCAGGGAGGACACACCCCCTCCTAGTCTGAAAGCAGAGCTCTGTCTTTTCCCTGAACGGGAGGCTTCCCTTCTTTGTGAGGGTTGATTGACACGTTCTGAACCTGACACAGCAAACAATACGCCTCTGACACAAGTAAAACACACACACTGACACAGTAAAACATGGTAAAAGTACTTCACTACAGTAAATCTGCACAGTTGCTTGTAAAAGAGGGCGAGCAGCAGGTCAACTTCTATTGATGAGTTTCTTTCTTTGAATCAGAATGACTCCACTCCTTATTCATTGCTCTGGGAGTCGCTGCACAGCGGCTCAATGACACTGCATTTTCTTAAACTTGAGAAAATGTAACATACAATGAGAGGACATGCTGAAAAGTTTGTTCACATCAAGTAAAAAGGAAAACAAACAAAAAAGGAAATGTGACGATTATAATACATTAAAATCCTTACAAAGGATAGAAAAGAAAAGATTAAAAAGAATCAAACGTATAAAGGAACATTATTATCTGCTCCTTGTGTTGTCCCTCCAAATTCCTGTATTTTCCCAGCAATTAGTCAATTTAACGCTGGTAAATTGGCGATTAAATGAGCAGATGTCCTCTTTTTAATGACTGCATCATTATTCAAGGAAAACGATCACCTCCACCAGTTTTAGGACAATTCTAGCAGAAAATATCAAATAAAAATGTGTGTGTGTCAGCATCTTATGCTTGAACTCCAAATTTCAAACTAAAATGACCTTTAAAAAAAGAAAGAAGCTCAACCAAATTCAGAATGCAAAGTTGTTTATTTAATCCAAGCAGGTTTCAATCTCACCACAATCAGTACAGAGCCAGAACTTTAGCATCACAATGAAAGCTTTAGTTTGATTATGAATGAATGAGGAAGATGACTCCGTGAGCTGAGATGTTTGTTACAACGCCTCCACAGTTGATCAGCCTTCCAAATGATGACATCTTTGAGGCCTGTTGTCTATGATGAGATGGACCTGATGGTAGCAGAGGTGATGAAGGTCATCACAAGTGTATGGAGCACACAAATTTTCTTTTAACTGCACAGGAGATGTCGTTGAATTTTCCTGCGGAAAGACGTCAGATGTTAGACAACAAACAAACAGTTTGGATCTCTGTGGTCTGTGTGATGAAGGTTTAACTCTTTGTCTTATGTGGCGTCTTTAAGTCTAACAGCACAAACGGAACGCTCCCGGCCCCTGGTGCCTGGTTGCTGAGGAAACAGTGAGTACTTGGTACCTGAGGCATACATCTCCACACAGTCCTCTCCATGCAAGTTGTTGGGTTCACCATTAGCCCAGGGTTTGTAGCTGAAGACGGAGCCATCGGTGTAGAAAAAGAGATTCTCCTGGAAGAGGAAGGATGTGGAAATTAGAGGCGTCGCCATTGATTATTTTGAAAATCCATCATTAATTGAGGAGTTGGTATCTGTATCTGAATTGTATATGTATATTGCATATGTGTGTACTTTGATTATATGTGTCTGTTTCCCAATCCTAACTATTAACACTTTTCATAAATGTGATTGGCCACAGTAGGCGTCACTCTCTGAGATGAACTGACAGAAGTGTTGTCATGTGACTCTGTGAGGATTTTCAGTTCTTTGTACTTCACTGACCCTCAGTGCGTCGTGAAGTCCAGTCCAGGTTCTGGGATCGTGTTCACCTGATTTCTTAAACAAATTGATGACAAACTGTGCTTCTTCATTGCTGTGGTAGGAGGCCAAATGACCTCCCCGACTCAGGCAATCAGCCTAATGAGAGGAGAGGAAGAGAAAGATCAATAAGAAGAATCTAGAAAACATTTGAACTAAAGGTGAAATGAATAAAGAGCAGCTGGAATCTGATTGGTTACCTCAGCATCAGGCATGTTAAGAACACTGGACCGGAGCAGGTAACAATAATGTTTAAACTGACTCCAACCACAAGGACACATGGACCCTAACACACAAAGCCAGTCAATCAATCAAGATGTAACAATTATCACTGACTAAAATATCAAATGTTAAGAAACACCAAATGTAATCAAATGAATGAAGCAGGGCCGACCTTGAGCAGAGGCAAACTGTAAATGAACAAGAAACACAAAGTCAGAGGGAATTTCAAAAACAAATTCAATCAAATATCAGTTAAGATATCAACAAGAGATGTGAAGAAAATAAACTAAGGGGGAGCAAAAGTGAAGGAGATGAAGTAAAAACCACAAACAAAGACCTTAAACAGTTGAAATGAAAGATGAAACAGAAACACTAAGAACCTGAGTGTGTGTGTATTTAACTCACCAGAGCCACACTGATGAGCGTGATGAGATGAAGAACGGAGGCCATCTGTGTGACATGAAAGGAGTCCAGATGACTGAGCTTTTATTCAGACATTAAAGGCATCACAGAATCAGACGAAACAAAGTTTAGACACTGACCTTAGCGGTGATGAAGAGGAGCTGATGTTGCAGCAGCAGGTTTCTGTGTCAGGATGATGTTGGAGGAAGAAACTCAGCACCTTTATACCCTCAACCCCTCACCCCCCTAGGTTGTGTTGTTTTATGTTTAACATAGAGTAAATACAGAAACACTGTTTGCCTCATAGAAGTTATGAAGGTGGAGACGGTTTAAGCCTCAGGAGCTTCATGTGACTTTAAGATGGAACGATTCCACAGCTGCATAGCAAGTTTCATCAAAGTCACAAAAGCAGAAAAGATGTTAAATGTTTCTACTGATCAACAGAAAGTCACTGCTCAGTTTGGCGTCGCTCGGCTCGGCTCCACAAGAGCTCACTGCAAATGGTGCAGGATCTAAACAAGTGCTGCGATTCTTCAGGGTCAATGGTGGAATGAGATGTGATACATTCATCCATTCATTGTCTCCACCATCACATTCTTTGGCTCAAGACCCAGAGATGGTGATCAGAGGGAAGAGTTGATGAAGATGAAGACGTTCAGATCATGACGCATTTCAGTTTAGATCAACATAGCAACCCGGGTCACAGCCAGCTGGATGTTTGGGAAACAATAGGAAGCAATCATTTATAACTATTAAGGGTTAAATGCAGAGGACAAAGAGAAAGAAAGAGAAGAACATGTGACAAACAGCATTTTGACACATTCAGCAGTGTCAGCAGGTTTCCAGAGATCCTTTAATGAAGCCCTGAGGATGTGAGGATTTTCTGATATTGTTTAACATCCTGGTTATCTGCGGTAAAGAGCAAGTGAAACACGCAAATGATGTGCAAACTTTTCTTCAGCTCTTCTCCTCAGGCTGGCTTGACTTTGATCATGGGGTCCAGCAGCAAAACACAAACACTGCTGAAGCTGCCAGATGAGACGTGTCTCTGCATGTAGATGTGATCAGAGGTAAGTGTTGATGAAGATGCAGCGGTCTACTTTCAGATCATGATGCATTTGAGCTTAGATCAAAATAGCAACTTGTCCTTATGGGGACAGTAAAGTTGACCTTACGCTGTGGAAACTAGGAGAACTGCTCCTTTACAGTCAAATCAACTACAAAGCTACTTTATTATAGGTTATTACTTCAACAAAAGCCTGGCAGTGATCATGTAACTGTTTGATAAAGAGGTTAATGTGACAAACAGGATTTTGACACATTCAGCAGTGTCAGCAGGTTTCCAGAGATCCTATAATGAAGCCCTGAGGATGTGAAGATATTCTGATATTGTTGAACATCCTGGTTATCTGCGGTAAAGAGCAAGTGAAACACGCAAATGATGTGCAAACTTTTCTTCAGCAGTACATCCTCAGGCTGGCTTGACTTTGATCATGGAGTCTAGCAGCAAAACACAAACGCTGCTGAAGCTGTGAGACCACTGGTGTAGGGGCTTTGTGCGGAGACATCCACCAGCAGGGGGCGTCTTGAGGAAAAAAGTGGAGCTGTGGAGTGAAGTGTGTGTGTGTGTGTGTGTGTGTGTGTGTGTGTGTGTGTGTGTGTGTGTGTGTGTGTGTGTGTGTGTGTGCGTGTGTGTGCTCGCGTGTGTGTGGGTGTTTCTGTGTCTGTTTGTGTGTCACAATAACTCAACATAAGCACATTTAGGCCATTGTGCTGTGGCAAAAGTTATTATCTGCAAAAACACTTGTGGCGCTGCAGTAAAACTTGTATCAACAGCTCAATGACTTTTACTCTCTATATATCATTTTCTATCCCCACTCAGGTTGAGGTCCTCACTCAGGTTGCTTCCCTCATCTTGCAGCAACGGTTTGTGTTTGACAACACATTACGTTCATTACATTACGGTCATTTAGCAGACGCTTTTATCCAAAGCGACTTACAATAAGTGTGTTCAACAAAGGTAGATAAAAAAAACTTCAGGTCACAAGAAATCGTAAGCGCATTTCCTTCCTAAACCAACAGCTAAGAGCATAACTAGAAGTGCAATAAGTTAGGTACTATGATGAATGAGAAAAAAGGACAAATTAGAAATGAAAGATTAGAAAACAAGAGCATCAGAAGAGCTAGGACAGAGTAGGTGATGTCCTAAGAGGGAGGATCCGGGTAGTGTTTCTTGAAGAGATGGGTCTTCAGCCTGCGGTGAAAGATGGGCAGCGACTCCGCTGTCCTGACATCAGTCGGGAGATCATTCCACCACTGAGGTGCCAGAACAGAGAAAAGCCGTGACCGCATCGATCGGGCCCAGGGGCCACTGAGTGCCGGGGCAGCCAGCCGCCTGGAGGCAGCAGAGCGAAGTGGTCGGCCGGGGGTGTAGGGCTTGACCATAGCCTGGAGGTATGAAGGAGCTGTTCCTTTCACTGCCCTGTAGGCTAGCACCAGAGTCTTAAACTGGATGCGAGCAGCTACTGGGAGCCAGTGTAGAGAACGGAGAAGGCAAGTTGTGTGGGAGAACTTGGGAAGGTTGAACACCAGACGAGCAGCAGCTTTCTGGACGAGCTCCAGAGGTCTGATGGCGGAAGCCGGGGCGCCAGCAAGGAGGGAGTTGCAGTAGTCCAGGCGGGAGATGACAAGAGCCTGGATCAGCACCGCCTTGTCGGTGAGGAAGGGACGAATCCTCCGGATGTTGTAGAGGAGGAATCTGCAGGAACGCGTCACCGAAGCGATGTTTGCCGAGAACGACAGTTGGTCGTCCAGGGTCACACCCAGATTCCTCGCGGTCCGAGTAGACGTCACCACAGAGTCATCTATGGTGATGGCCAGGTCTCGGTGCGGGCAGCCCTTCCCTGGGAGAAACACCATCTCAGTCTTGTCCAGGTTGAGCTTCAGGTGGTGCTTCGACATCCACCCCGAGATGTCTGCCAGGCAAGCAGCGCTGCGTGTCTCCACTTGGGTGTCAGAAGGAGGAAACGACAGAATCAGCTGGGTGTCATCAGCATAGCAGTGGTAGGAGAAGTTATGGGAGTGGATAACCGAACCAAGAGATGTTGTGTAGAGGGAGAAAAGAAGAGGGCCCAAGACCGAACCTTGCGGAACCCTAGTGGTGAGCCTACGTGGCTTCGAAACAGAACCTCTAAGTGTTACCTGGTAGGAGCGACCTGTCAGTTAGGACGCGATCATGGAGAGCGCAGAGCCAGAGACACCCATTCCCTCCAGGGTAGAGAGAAGGATCTGGTGGTTCACCGTGTCGAATGCTGCAGACAGGTCCAGGAGAATCAGGACAGAGGAGAGAGAGTTCGCTCTAGCAGTTTGGAGTGACTCGGTCACTGCCAGGAGGGCCGTCTCGGTCGAGTGGCCCACCTTGAAGCCGGACTGGTGGGGGTCCAAAAGGTTGTTCTGGTGGAGGTACAGGGACAGTTGATTGAAGACAGCACGTTCAAGAGTTTTAGATAGGAAGGGTAGAAGGGATACCGGTCTGTAGTTCTTGATGTCTGAAGGGTCAAGAGTTGGTTTCTTTAGAAGCGGAGTGACTCTAGCAGTCTTAAAAGCAGAGGGGGAAAGAGCCAGAAGCCAGAGACGTGTTGATGACGTGGGTCAGGTAGGGAAGAAGATCCGGTGCAGCAGACTGAAGGAGAGAGGAGGGGACAGGGTCAAGAGAGCAGGGGGTGGGGCGGCTAGATGTGATGAGCTGAAGGACCTCCTGGGCAGAGAGGGGAGAGAATTGGGACAGAGAGGGAGGTGGGGAGGGAGATGATGGAGAGGGTGGTAGAGACAGGACTGCTGGCGGGGGATGGAAGGAGGATCGGATGTCGTTGACCTTCTTGTCGAAGAAGTTGGCGAAATCGTCTGGGAGGAGAGAGGAGGAAGGAGGAGGGGGTGGGGGTTGGAGAAGGGATGAGAAAGTTTGAAAGAGTTTTTTGGGGTTGGAAGCAGAGGTTTGAATTTACGTGCAGAAGAAGGCAGCTTTAGCAGCAGAGAGAGAGGAGGAGAAAGAGGAAAGTAGCGAATGGAAGGCATGAAGGTCCTCCAGGAGTTTGCCGTTCCTCCATTTGCGCTCAGCCGCTCTCAAGCTCCGTCTCTGAGTACGCACCGAGTCTGACAACCAAGGGGGCAGAGATTGTCCAGAGAGGAGGACAAGGTAGAGAGAAGAAGATCAGTGGCAGTGTCAGGGGAAAGAAGAGAAAAAGATTCAGGGGCAGGGAGAGCAGAGAGAACAGAAGAGGAGAGATCAGTGGGGACGAGAGAGCGTAGATTGGGACGAGAAGACATCATGCGGGTGGGGGGAGATTGGGTGGGTGGGGAGGAGAGGGAGAGAGTGAAGGACATGAAGTAGTGGTCAGAGAGATGTAGAGGAGTGACAGAGAGGTCAGCGCTAGAACAGTGCCTGGTGAAGATGAGGTCCAGTTGGTTGCCAGCCTTGTGGGTAGGAGGAGATGGGGAGAGAGCTAAGTCAAAGGAGACAAGAAGAGAAACAAGAGGGTGAAGTTTCTCAGTCTGGATGTTGAAGTCGCCAAGAAGGATGAGGCCGGAGCCGTCGTCAGGGAAGTGAGAGACAAGAGTGTCGAGCTCCTCTAGGAAGTCCCCAGAAGGGCCTGGTGGGCGATAAACAACAGCAATGGTGAGCTTGACCGGATGAGAGACAGTGACAGCATGGAATTTAAAGGAGGAGGGAGAGAATTGTGACAGGGAACAAAGAGAATATGTCCAGTCTTTGGAAATTAGCAGGCCAGTACCACCGCCCCGCCTCGCAGCTCTGGGAGTGTGAGAGAAAGAGTACGCATCAGACAGAGCTGCGGGCGTGGCAGTGTTTTCTGGGGTGATCCAAGTCTCTGTTAGAGCAAGAAAGTTAAGGGAGAGCACAGATGCATAGCCTGAGATGAACTCAGCCTTCTGTACAGCAGATTGGCAGTTCCACAGCCCCCCTGCCACCACCTGCTCAACATGAGTGGAGAGAGAAGGATAGATAAGATTGGTGGGGTCACGACATCTGGGCCTGACCCAGTGTCTGTGTGGCCGCCGAGAGGAGAGAGTGGGAATAAAGCACATGGTTAGTAGAAGATATACAGTACAGTACATTACTAGGGGCCTTAGAGAAGAAGGCGGCCCTTGGAAATAGTCGAACTTGAAAAAGTCGCCTGTTGCCTTCGTTCGCCCTGCCTGGCGCTTTCAGAATGACAGTTTAGTAAAGACTGTTTCACTAATTGCAAATTGCAAATTGTCTGCTAGGAGTGCAGGCCCCTCCCACAGGTTTAACGGGGTACTTTAGGGTCACCTGGGCAAAACTCGTTACAATCAAAGACAGTATCAACGATACCAACAATAGCCTAACGATTAAAGCACTACTGCTAAGCAATCAAAGTACAGCAAAAAGCAACCTGGTAAGCAAGTAGATGTACTTAGCCAAATCAAGATGAACCCAGTAGTTCAGACACCCACAAAAGTTAAACACACACTAAGGTTTGGTTGTCGCATCACCAAGTGGCAGAAACACAAACTGCAGCTTCTCGATCCAAACAACAGAGCAGCACGAGTTTGACATTATTTCTTTTGCAACAACAATTAAACGAGGAGGACCTGTTAAGAACACCACGTAATATTAATAGAAGGGGCTTTAACATGTGCAATACTTAAAGCAGCCACACACAGAGAAGGAGGGAAATGAGGCTCATTTACAGCAGTTTGGCAGCTCAATTTTAAGGAAACGAGTCTGTTAAGTAAAGATCTGCACCATTTCCAGTGAGATCTTATGGAGCAGAGCTGAGTGGCGCCATATTATTCATTGATCAGTGACCACAGACGTTCATAAGTTTATCTCAGGGGAGTGACACCTACTGTGGCCAATCATATTACTGTGAGGCAGGGAGGACACACCCCCTCCTAGTCTGAAAGCAGAGCTGTGTCTTTTCCCTGGACGGGAGGCTTCCCTTCTTTGTGAGGGTTGATTGACACGTTCTGAACCTGACACAGCAAACAATACGCCTCTGACACAAGTAAAACACACACTGACACAGTAAAACATGGTAAAAGTACTTCACTACAGTAAATCTGCACAGTTGCTTGTAAAAGAGGGCGAGCAGCAGGTCAGCTTCTATTGATGAGTTTCTTTCTTTGAATCAGAATGACTCCACTCCTTATTCATTGCTCTGGGAGTCGCTGCACAGCGGCTTAATGACACTGCATTTTCTTAAACTTGAGAAAATGTAACATACAATGAGAGGACAAATGCTGAAAAGTTTGTTCACAAATAGCCCCCTTATATATCAAGTAAAAAGGAAAACAAACAAAAAAGGAAATGTGACTATTATAATACATTAAAATCCTTATAAAGGATAGAAAAGAAAAGATTAAAAAGGATCAAACGTATAAAGGAACATTATTATCTGCTCCTTGTGTTGTCCCTCCAAATTCCTGTATTTTCCCAGCAATTAGTCAATTGGCGATTAAATGAGCGGATGTCCTCTTTTTAATGACTGCATCATTATTCAAGGAAAACGATCACCTCCACCAGTTTTAGGACAATTCTAGCAGAAAATATCAAATAAAAATGTGCATGTGTCAGCATTTTATGCTTGAACTCCAAATTTCAAACTAAAATGACCTTTAAAAAAAGAAAGAAGCTCAACCAAATTCAGAATGCAAAGTTGTTTATTTAATCCAAGCAGGTTTCAATCTCACCACAATCAGTACAGAGCCAGAACTTTAGCATCACAATGAAAGCTTTAGTTTGATGATGAATGAATGAGGAAGATGACTCCGTGAGCTGAGATGTTTGTTACAACGCCTCCACAGTTGATCAGCATTCCAAATGATGACATCATTGAGGCCTGTTGTCTATGATGAGATGGACCTGATGGTATCAGAGGTGATGAAGGTCATCACAAGTGTATGGAGCACACAAATTTTCTTTTAACTGCACAGGAGATGTCGTTGAAGTGTCCTGCGGAAAGACGTCAGATGTTAGACAACAAACAAACAGTTTGGATCTCTGTGGTCTGTGTGATGAAGGTTTAACTCTTTGTCTTATGTGGCGTCTTTAAGTCTAACAGCACAAACGGCACGCTCCCGGCCCCTGGTGCCTGGTTGCTGAGGAAACAGTGAGTACTTGGTACCTGAGGCATACATCTCCACACAGTCCTCTTCATGCAAGTTGTTGGGTTCACCATTAGCCCAGGGTTTGTAGCTGAAGACGGAGCCATCGGTGTAGAAAAAGAGACTCTCCTGGAAGAGGAAGGATGTGGAAATTAGAGGCGTCACCATTGATTATTTTGAAAATCAATCATTAATTGAGGGATTTGGTATCTGTATATGTATTGCATATGTATATTGCATATGTGTGTACTTTGATTATATGTGTCTGTTTCCCAATCCTAACTATTAACACTTTTCATAAATGTGATTTGCCACAGTAGGCGTCACTCTCTGAGATGAACTGACAGAAGTGTTGTCATGTGACTCTGTGAGGATTTTCAGTTCTTTGTACTTCACTGACCCTCAGTGCGTCGTGAAGTCCAGTCCAGGTTCTGGGATCGTGTTCACCTGATTTCTTAAACAAATTGATGACAAACTGTGCTTCTTCATTGCTGTGGTAGGAGGCCAAATGACCTCCCCGACTCAGGCAATCAGCCTAATGAGAGGAGAGGAAGAGAAAGATCAATAAGAAGAATCTAGAAAACATTTGAACTAAAGGTGAAATGAATAAAGAGCAGCTGGAATCTGATTGGTTACCTCAGCATCAGGCATGTTAAGAACACTGGACCGGAGCAGGTAACAATAATGTTTAAACTGACTCCAACCACAAGGACACATGGACCCTAACACACAAAGCCAGTCAATCAATCAAGATGTATCAATTATCACTGACTAAAATATCAAATGTTAAGAAACACCAAATGTAATCAAATGAATGAAGCAGGGCCGACCTTGAGCAGAGGCAAACTGTAAATGAACAAGAAACACAAAGTCAGAGGGAATTTCAAAAACAAATTCAATCAAATATCAGTTAAGATATCAACAAGAGATGTGAAGAAAATAAACTAAGGGGGAGCAAAAGTGAAGGAGATGAAGTAAAAACCACAAACAAAGACCTTAAACAGTTGAAATGAAAGATGAAACAGAAACACTAAGAACCTGAGTGTGTGTGTATTTAACTCACCAGAGCCACACTGATGAGCGTGATGAGATGAAGAACGGAGGCCATCTGTGTGACATGAAAGGAGTCCAGATGACTGAGCTTTTATTCAGACAGTAAAGGCATCACAGAATCAGACGAAACAAAGTTTAGACACTGACCTTAGCGGTGATGAAGAGGAGCTGATGTTGCAGCAGCAGGTTTCTGTGTCAGGATGATGTTGGAGGAAGAAACTCAGCACCTTTATACCCTCAAGCCCTCACCCCCCTAGGTTGTGTTGTTTTATGTTTAACATAGAGTAAATACAGAAACACTGTTTGCCTCATAGAAGTTATGAAGGTGGAGACGGTTTAAGCCTCAGGAGCTTCATGTGACTTTAAGATGGAACGATTCCACAGCTGCATAGCAAGTTTCATCAAAGTCACAAAAGCAGAAAAGATGTTAAATGTTTCTACTGATCAACAGAAAGTCACTGCTCAGTTTGGCGTCGCTCGGCTCGGCTCCACAAGAGCTCACTGCAAATGGTGCAGGATCTAAACAAGTGCTGCGATTCTTCAGGGTCAATGGTGGAATGAGATGTGATACATTCATCCATTCATTGTCTCCACCATCACATTCTTTGGCTCAAGACCCAGAGATGGTGATCAGAGGGAAGAGTTGATGAAGATGAAGACGTTCAGATCATGACGCATTTCAGTTTAGATCAACATAGCAACTCGGGTCACAGCCAGCTGGATGTTTGGGAAACAATAGGAAGCAATCATTTATAACTATTAAGGGTTAAATGCAGAGGACAAAGAGAGAGAAAGAGAAGAACATGTGACAAACAGCATTTTGACACATTCAGCAGTGTCAGCAGGTTTCCAGAGATCCTTTAATGAAGCCCTGCGGATGTGAAGATTTTCTGATATTGTTGAACATCCTGGTTATCTGCGCTAAAGAGCAAGTGAAACACGCAAATGATGTGCAAACTTTTCTTCAGCAGTCCATCCTCAGGCTGGCTTGACTTTGATCATGGGGTCCAGCAGTAAAACACAAACGCTGCTGAAGCTGTGAGACCACTGGTGAAGGGGCTTTGTGCGGAGACATCCACCAGCAGGGGGCGTCTCGAGGATAAAAGTGGAGCTGTGGAGTGAAGTGTGTGTGTGTGTGTGTGTGTGTGTGTCTGTGTGTTTCTGCTCCTGTGTGTTAGCCTGTGTGTCACAATAACTCACATAAGCACATTAAGGCCATTGTGCTGTGGCTAAAGTTATTACCTGCAAAAACACTTGTGGCGCTGCAGTAAAACTTGTATCAACAGCTCAATGACTTTTACTCTCTATATATCATTTCTATAATGGAGGTCCCCACTCAGGTTGCTTCCCTCATCTTGCAGCAACTGTTTGTGTATGTCAACACAAAGGTTTGGTTGTTGCATCACCAAGTGGCAGAAACACAAACTGCAGCTTCTTGATCCAAACAACAAAGCAGCACGTTTGACATTATTTCTTTTGCAACAACAATCAAACGAGGAGGACGTGTTAAGAACACCACGTAATATTAATAGGAGGAGCGTTAACATGTGCTATACTTAAAGCAGCTACACACAAAGAGGGAGGGAATTGAGGCTCATTCACGGAGACGGAGCCATCAGTGTAGAGAAAGAGATTCTCCTGGAAGAGGAAGGATGTGGTAATTAGAGGCATCGCCATTGATTATTTTGAAAACCAATCTGTGATTGGCCACAGTAGGCGTCACTCTCTGAGATGAACTGACAGAAGTGTTGTCATGTGACTCTGTGAGGATTTTCAGTTCTTTGTACTTCACTGACCCTCAGTGCGTCGTGAAGTCCAGTCCAGGTTCTGGGATCGTGTTCACCTGATTTCTTAAACAAATTGATGACAAACTGTGCTTCTTCATTGCTGTGGTAGGAGGCCAAATGACCTCCCCGACTCAGGCAATCAGCCTAATGAGAGGAGAGGAAGAGAAAGATCAATAAGAAGAATCTAGAAAACATTTGAACTAAAGGTGTAATGAATAAAGAGCAGCTGGAATCTGATTGGTTACCTCGGCATCAGGCATGTGAAGAATGCTGGACCGGATCCATGATCATGGAGTCCAGCAGCAAAACACAAACGCTGCTGAAGATGCCAGATGAGAAGCTTTATGTCTCTGCAGGTACACAGCAGTTGTAGTCTGATTTGTCACCAGTGGCCACGTGACCCCATAGCAAACATTTGAAATCAATCTGCCTTCAGGCTGATTGGTGTCGTGTGCTTACCGGGTCATCTCATTGTGTGACAGAGAGCGGGAGTTACAGACCGGCCAGTGTCATGTATGCACTTTATATGAGATAGGTTTATGAGACTGTTGCCTTCATGTTTTACAAATCAAACAGTACTTTATGCATTTTTGATCAACCCACTTTGATAATAAATTCTGGTGAATCGTTATTAACAAATTAATTAGTTAATTAATCAATTTGCTAATTCCCTATCTTCCTCTTTAAACAAGGGCAAAGTTGGCAAACATTGATTGAGCTTGCACTGCTTCGCCTCCATCACTAGGTGGCTATAGCTCCGCAACATCCATCCATTATCTATCAGCGCTTATCCACTAGTATCAACAAGGGAATGAAGAAGAGCCAATCCCAACCTTGGACAGGTCGCCAGTCCATCACAGGGCATGGACATGGATTCGCTTTCTCACCTACAAACACCTTGTCACCAAATGAACCTGCATGTATTTGGACTGTGGGAGGAAGTGGGAGTACCTGGAGAGAACCCAATGAGAACCCAGGCAGACACAGGGAGAACATGCAAACTCCACACAGAAAGGCCCTGGTCTAGTACCCACATCCTAGTGCTAATCACTGTGTCACCGGCTCAGCAACATGTGGCTTAAAATTCCATGATGAACAAGATTCCCCTCCACCTGTAGCGGAGGAAAGATCAGACATTCCAATCCCCAGCTGCAGCACAAGTTGATTTTTTGTGTCTTGGCCAGCTCATGGACAGAGGAATTTAGTGTGGCTGTTAAGACCTAGCAGGTGTATGCGCTCACCTTGGTTACCACGTTTGGTATTGGCGTCAAGTGGCAGAAAGGGGAACTGCAGCTTCACGATCCGAACAACGAACCAGCATGAGTGAGTTTGGCTTTATTTCTTTTGCATATATTATGAACAATTGAACGAGGAGGACTTGTTTGTTAAAAACACAACTTAACATTAATGGGTGGAGCTTCAACATGTGATACACTTAGAGCAGCTACACACAGAGTAGGAAGGGAATGAGGCTGATTCACAGCAGTTTGGCAGCTCAGTTTTTAGGAAACAAGTCGGTAAAGATCACTCAACCCAAACCACGCATTTATTACAGCTACGCCTGCAAACAGCAACTTACCAAGAGTGATTGTGTGTGTGTGTGTGTGTGTGTGTGTGTGTGTGTGTGTGTGTTTGTGCGAAAGACACAAGTGCTGCAGAAAACAGGATGGAAACTAGATAATCTGATTGGGCCTGATTCCATTCACTATTCATCCATGCAGCAGCCAATGACGGTTGATTGATAAGTCATGAGCCATAATATGATAAGCGGATGTGTAATATTTTTCTGAAGTTGTATATTTCCTGAGCTCAGCTATTCTATCCAACATCTTTCCGAGGTTTGGAAGGCTCACGTGATTTGAGAAGATGGACAAACCAGGACAATGTGCACTAGTTTCAGGCTATATGTGGTTTTGAAGTAGTTCAGTATGTATGTATGTCAACATGGAAGGAGATCAAGCTGGAAAACTGCAACAACTCTGGGTTTGGGGCTTTCTGTGATAGGCTCACTACTTGTCAATCAACCCTCATGTCTCAGCCTTGCTTTGGGTGGTAGGGTCATTTTTATATGCAATGAGGAGAATCTGTTTGACATCAAGATATGTTCCTGAAAGTGCTGTTCAGGTGAACATGCTCAGCATTTATTCAATCGCAGTTTCGAGCCCCTTAACGAGGTGTAGGATCAATTTCAAAATGTCGGGAGAAGGATGGCAGAGGATGAAATACCTCAGAATCAAGCTCCTAAACCAAGAGCAGAAACCCAAACATCAGCTGAATCCAACATGTAACGTGGGTTTAGGAGTGGTGGCAGTGAGACAGCCTATGGCTTTGGACACATTGGCTTTAACAACAAGGTAGAAGGTTCTTCTTTTGTCACATCACCATTATCGTTTTAGAAAAATAGAAATCAGGAAAAAGTCTTTAGAAAAATAAAAGTGAGCAAAGTTCATCAAAAGACGTCTACATCCACATGACGTCACATAGATATCCACTCATATTGCACTGCGACAGATTTCCTCTTGTATTAAGCAAATCACTAACACAAATTAGAACACAGACTTGGTAGGACGTTAACTGGATTCATTGTAGAGGCGATCCCAAGTCCTCCGGAACTAGGCGGGGGGGTTGGGGGGAGGGCGGCTGCTCAGGCAGGGGTTTGCACCAAGGGTCCTGCTGCCTCCTACAAAGCAGGAGACTCCTTCAGACTCCTTCAAAGTCATACTGGTGTGTGTGGTTGAAGGCACAGAGTTGTAAAAAGGAGGGTAGACGCCATCTCTGATGTCTGATGGAGTCCTGAAGCACGGAGGTTCACGGCTTCAAACCTGTCAGGAAAGAGAGAGAAGAGGACAGATGGGGAGACAACAGGAAGGGTAAAGGAAGGAAAAAGAGGATCATCCACATGTTAGTCTGTCGTTAATGTCAAATATAATGTTTTATACCTTCAGATATGAATGTCAGAGAGACAAGGAAGATGTCTTTAGTTAAAAAAGACATCAGGGCCATTAAGTGCAACAGCTTCAAAAAGGTCATCGGGCTATACATGCTGTACATATACAGTATACTGTATATATGAAACAAGAATAAGCTGTAAGACACACACACACACACACACACACACACACACCAATACCCCCCCCCCACCCCACCCCCACCCCCCACCCCATGTCCTGGACATCTCCTTCTCTCACAGATTTTTCATCAATTCCTCTCCTCTCCTCTCCTCTCCTCTCCTCTCCCCTCCTACATGTGCCTGCTCTTGTCCCTCCCCCATTTTTCTCCATCTTCCTCGAAGTTAATCCCCCTGGGTGGCAGATGGTGCAGAGCCCTCAGCAGCTCCTGTAGTTATGAATGATTGCAGGGTTTTAGGCATTAAGTTGGATCAGCATAATCCAGTGCAGCATATGCAGCAGCCCACAGCCCCAAACGCAGCATGCAGGGCCACTTCCTCCTCTTGGCTCCCTTCCTTCCACTCTTCACCCCAAGGAGCCAGCAGGTGTCCACATCGCTCAAACGTCTCACCTCACATGTTCACATGTTCAGGGGTCTTAAGTCTGTGTTCCTACGTTACACTCAAATGGACGTTAGTGTTTTTGTGCTGATGTGAAATCTACATTTAGGCACAATCACTTATATTTTATTGCTCTTTGCAGGTACTTTTACAAGTATTCTATCCTATATAAGGAATTTTGAAAATATGCAGGAAGTGACAAAATTTGAAAGCTGCTCAGAATTGGTCCATCAAATCATGGGTCATTTTAAACCTTTTCAACAAACTCCAGATTAATTCAAAGTAACCCCTCACCCATACGTATAGGCAGGTTTTGGTAGTGACTGCTCAGTTTATTCACCTTCTTTCTTTAAACTCCAAATAAAAGTGACCCTGTACCGCATTGTGGCCGACCCTTTGCTCTGGCCTCGAGCAATGTGTCTGCTGGGACTTTTCTGAATGGTTTGATCATTGATCATCCTGTAATCTGTAATGATCACTGATCTGTGTGTAACAACAGTAATAATAAAAACCTGCTTCCTTATTGTTGCACAAAAATGTATTGTACCAAAAAAGTCTCAGATAGTCCTATAAATGTCCACTGGGTGGTACTGCAGAATCTTTGAGTGACTGTGTATGTGTGTGTGTGTGTGTGTGTGTGTGTGTGTGTGTGTGTGTGTGTGTGTGTGTGTTGGGTTGGGGGTTTGTTTAATTCACTTTGACCTTTACATTTTTCGCTTTATTTTGTTAATCAGACCATGCAGACCGAATAAACTGATCTCACTGAGGACATTTAGTCAAATGCTGGAGACGGAGGGATGCAAAGTGGAGGACAGAAAAGCACTCGTCCATCATCCAAACCTCCTTCTCCTGCTGACAGTGCGCTGAATGAAGCTCACACGCTGACATTTGGACTCTTCTGCTCTCCATCAGGCTTATATTCCCTGTGACTATTTTAAGCATGAATGTATCGTGCATTTGGCGATGCAAAGCAGATTAAGTGCAGCTCTGTATGTGTGTGTGCACGTGGGTGTCTGTGTGTGTGTGTGTGAGTGAATTCTTCCCCAGTGGTAATATTTTCGTACCGTTAGACGTAATGACTCACATGACACTAACCTGGACTGATAGGATGTGATTTAATTTATTATGTTTGCTTTAATCACTGAATCAGAATGAGTGGAGTTTTGTGGTGACATCTTCTACATCCAGGACTGACTTTGCACTAAGCCCTCTGACCTCAACCCACCTCCCTCCCTCCACTCGTTAGCCCTCAGAGGTGAAAACATGACAGCAAAGCACTTGCATCTCTCTCTCTCTCTCTCTCTCTCTCTCTCTCTCTCTCTCTCTCTCTCTCTCTCTCTCTCTCTCTCTCTCTTCTTTCTCCAACTCTCTCTCTCTCTCTCTAAATATATATATACACACAGTGTATATATATACTGTATACTATACATATACTGTATATATATCTATATGATATATTAGGTAGCATATAAACAGTCAGTCCTTTGAAGTGTATGTGTCAGACGAAGCAAAATGGCCAAGCGTAAGGATCTGAGCAACTTGAGGGCCAAACTGTGATGCTAGACGACTGTGGCGATGGACAAGGATGACAAAATTCATCAGAAGGTGAACTCCATGACTCCAGACTTCAGTTTATTTTGGTTTGCTCATCAGTGAATATGAATGAAGTAATTTTCTTCCTGGCTTGGTGTCAACAACCCACAGCTTCACACCTTAGTGGTTGTGTGTCTGTGTCTGTGTCTGTGTGAGCGAAAGAGACAGACGGAGACACACAGAGTTTAACACGGTCAGATATTACATTTTTCTTTTCACAGCAAGAGGGCGCTACATTACTGAAATGATCCAAAACACATTGTTGGTGTGTCCAGGAGATATTGCTCAATACATTTGGATTTTGCAGCAGTGAAACAGAGCCTGCTGCTCACCTAGCTTAGCATAACAACAGGGAGATGGATGGGGGGGCTAGCTCAGGGCTCAGCAACCTTTACTATCAAAGAGCCCTTTCTGCCCTACAAAAATGTGTCATGAACCGCGAAACACATTTGAGCCTCATAATGAAGGAAACAGCCTATTAAGTCTAAATGAGCCCATCAACATTTCTATAAATTGTAAATGAGCTGTTGAATGTTCTACCACATGTGATACTCTGCAGTTACACAGACAATCTGCATGATTATTTGGTACTTTAACTTTGCCATTTCATTACAGTAATACCATGTTTTGTTGCAGTTGTGAAATTATAGAACGACAACAAAGAAGTGTTATAAACTGTGTTATTGTTGTTGGGGGATGTTATTACTAACACAACTGAACAATAGCGAAGTGGAGAAGTTCTGTTTGGCCAATCAGAGCTGCTCCGTCTGCTCAGTCAGGTTCATATCCTCATCACAGGTAACTGGGTATACTGGAACTGAGCTGAAGTCCTGCATCTGCAGACTGGTGCTGTCATTTTCATGGCCATGTCTCCAAACTATCTCTGTTTTGTTTTTGTCTGAAAATGATGCACTGATATTTTATTGAACAACTCTTTCATGTATCCACCGCACACAAACGCCTTTCAGCGCCTGAGCTGCCACTAATCAAGCAGCAGTAGTGGAGTTCAGAGATTTGATCTGATTCCTAAAAGTACATTTGCTCTGCTCTACTTTTTGCAGCAGTTCCGATATCGCTCTCTTTCTCTCATCCCAGAGGAAAAAGACGCCATCCCAAAACTTAAGAATGTCACGGCCCAATTCGAAATTGAAATATCATCAGCCTCACAAAGGTTTAATCACAACTCTGATCAACGCAATGGAAAAAACCAACACCTTATCTAAATCCCATGGCTTTGTTTTATTATTTCTGATTACATTTTATATGATAATATTAATCATGAATATTTTATGGTAAATTCAAATTTAATAACAACTTTTTTTTTTAATGAAAGAAAACTTTTGATTTTGTTATTGGAATTGACCTCTGGCCCACCTGCAGTACCATCAGGGCCCACCAGGGGCCGCTGCCCACACTATGGGACACACGGACATAGCCTTTTTTTAATTCGGTGTATATGTCACACATTTTTACAATTGAAGAATGTCAAAATCACTTACAACAACAATAAATGAAAATGTTAAAAAGGGAGCCACCGGAGATGGCAGAAGAGCTGCAGGTTGCCAACCCCTGACCTCCAACATGAAGCTAAGCTAGTAACAGTGCTACTACATAAACAATGAAGCCCCCAGCGAGCTACATACATTTAGAGTGAAGGTATAACTGCTAATCTCTGACCCTTAACGTGTTGATGTTTACGTCCTGTTGCTTTCAGTTTGAAAACAGACACTTCATCTTCAACAAGATGGCAACAGCCTCACTCTCTGTTATCAAGTTCAGACGTCATTATTGAGAACATAATTGACTGTAGAATGCTGCTATGCCCTTACATTAGGGCTGTATGATAATGTATCATGTACATGCTTTATTGTGGTGATGTTGGGTGGGAGGGTAATGGTCTAGGAATTGAAAGGTCCCTGGTTCGATTTCGGGCTCCTCCTTGAGAGACTTGTCGTTGAGCGATGTTGTTGTGAGTGTTGTTGAGCAAGGTACTGTGTATGAATGGGTCAAGTTAAGTTGTTCCATAGCTGTATGTGTGGTATTGTGTTGAGCATTTATAGAGAGTAATGAAGTGTGTGTGTGTGTGTGTGTGTGTGTGTGTGTGTTGATGCATGGCTGATGCAGCAGCACATGGAGCTGAACGTGACACAGTTGTGCCTGCTGAAACATTGCAAACAGCCTCCCAGTGTGCGACGTGTGAAGGTGATGTTACCGTAGAAACAGGGTAGAGATGACAATAAACACTGGAGAACTGATCCTTTTCCACGGCTGCAGAGAGGATTAATTAGCATACTGGGTAGAGCTGACATGTATTTGGTTCCAGCCTTCACGGTGCTATGCTTTTTAAAGATAACTGCTCCGCTCCGAGGCCAAACAATTAGGTTACATAAGCTCATCGGAGTCTTTTCACATTTTCATGTCACAGACCTCGAGCCAGCTGAGCAGCTCAGCTGAAAACCCTTCATTATCGCACAGCCATGAGGCCATCGTTTGCTTTTTTATCCTGCTCTCATGCACGCAAACGGCTCCTCTTAATGACCTGGTACAGCCAAGCTCTAAAATAGACTGGATACATCAGGTAGAAGTGAACAGAACGGAGCCGTTTCATGTTTTAGTGTTCAGGGTTGTGGGTGAAACTTCAGTACTTTAGCCATTAAAAATCCCCTGATATCCCATAATTTGCAAATGATGAAATCTGGCCCCATGGATGTATATGACAAGTGACAGGTCAGATGGACTTCTAGTCTGGCCCTGGGCCACAGCTCATCCCAAATCAGCTACCAAAACCAAAACCTGTCCCAACCTTACATCTGCTGCTCCAGGACCCAACACATGGCAACACTAAATCTGAACCAGAAGAAGCTCATATCTGTGTATAAATACCTAAGATGTCTGCAGAACATTTTCACATACACATTACCCTGTATGATATATCGCTAAATGATAAATCTATCATTTATCACTGGCTCTATCATATAAAACAGCTTCTTGTGAGTTGAAGCATTACCCATTCCTGCCTGTGTCTCTATCAAAACCACCATCCAAGATGTGAGACAAATATTAATGTTGTATTTGTCATACTTTTATTTTGACATTGTGATCCTGCTGTGTTTTTCCTAGTAATCATACTGATATTTATTTACTTTTCTGTCTTGTGCGTTGACATTGAGTATACAGAAGAAATGGGAGGTAACGAAACGACATGGCTAATCAATGATGAGGTTGCTGATTACATTGTTTTAAAGGGTAATGCGTAATTGTACAGGAATACATTTTTAAAGTAACCCTCCCAAACCTGGTAACAGCCTATGATTAAGAGCTGTTACGCTCCTCTTCCTCCTGCTGTACCTTCATACAAAGATTGGTTCTTATGCAACCACAGGCTTAAATCCTGCTGAGAATGAACAGAGTCATCAGCAACAGATTACAGCCGGGACGAGACGAGAATGAGGCTCCAAACCCAACAGAGAGAAGACGTCTACTGTGCGCTGTCTGTGTGCGCATGTGCGTGTGTGTGTGTGTGTGTGAGTGTGAGTGTGAGTGTGAGTGTGAGTGTGAGTGTGTGTGTGTGTGTGCACGTGCACGTGCACGTGCGTGCGGGCGTGTGTGTGTCCTTTGTTGACAGGCAGTGGCACATTAAAATAAAGTGACAGCAGCCGTTGACTGGACTGAAAGACACCGCTGGACTTCTTTTTATCCAGCCTTTCAGCTCTTTTGTAAAGGCCGTGCACTTAAGATGCTCCACAAAGCAGCAGAACGTTCTAATCCACCTCACATGGACACACACACACTCGTCACGGTGCCATCAAAGACATGTTTCCCCATCCTCATTGGAAAACAAACACCATGATACCCTGTAGTGTTATTTATATGCTGTCTTGTTTCAGATGTCGTCTCAAGAAGGAAACCTTAATAAAACATGAAAATCCCAATCAGATGAGGAACGAGAAATTGATTCCACTGTTCTTCACTATCTGCAATTGCGTACATTTTTCTAGGTAGGTTAGTGTACAGGTGACTGTTCTACATTGTGCTCTGCAGTGTTTCTTATGTTACTCTGCTGCCATGTGAGGCATTAGACACCACAGGATTAAATGTATTTATGGGGATAAAAATAGAAATGTGAGAATACATTACATTTAAATACTGTACATCATATGTGCATTTATTTATACGACTAGCAGAGACCACATTTGCCCGAGATTAGAGAAGAGACACTGTGAAGCATGAAGGATTGGCTGTGGACATGGGTACAGCTCAGTAACCATCCTGCAGCGTGGCCACACCAACTCAACAAACCCAAACCCCAACTGTAGGAGGAGAAGCAGCAAACTGATTTGGAAATAATTCTAAATGGCTATCTTATGGATATCTAGGTAAGCAAACAGCAAGAAGAACAAGAGTTGAACAAATAGATACGCTCAGGTCCTGTGGTCTTAAAGGAACCCCTTTAAGACCACAGGACAGATGAAGAGAAGCAGGGCTTCCTTTTCTCTTACGGTAACTTACTTGATTTAAACTTTTAAACCCACAACACTTTGAAGCACAGACACATAAGTACATGTCCCCTCATCTTCACCGACAAATGTCCAAGCCCAGCAAGTTGGCCTTCATTCTGCAGTAGTTCTCATTCGCACTGTTAACATAACATCCTAGAGCGTGTCTCAGTAACTGTCCTTCAGCTGGTCTCAGTAACCCTCCTAGAGTGTGTCTCAGTAACAGTCCAACAGTCTGACTTAGTAACCGTCCTAGAGCGTGTCTCAGTAACTTTCATACACTGAGTCTCAGTAACTTCCTACAGATTGTCTGAGTAACAGTCCTACAGTGTGTCTCAGTAAATGTCCGACAATGTGTGTCTTAAATGCCCTGCAGTGTGTCTCAGTAACATTCCTAGAGTGTGTCTCAGTAATGTCTTATAGTCTGTCTCGGTAAGAGCTCTACAGTGTGTCTCAGTAACTGTCCTAGAGTGTTTCTCAGTAACAATTCTACAGTGTGCCTCAGTAACTGTCCTAGAGTGTGTCTCAGTAACAATTCTACAGTGTGCCTCAGTAACTGTCCTAGAGTGTGTCTCAGTAACTGTCCTAGAGTGTGTCTCAGTAACAATTCTACAGTGTGCCTCAGTAACTGTCCTACAGTGTGCCTCAGTAACTGTCCTACAGTGTGCCTCAGTAACTGTCCTAGAGTGTGTCTCAGTAACTGTCCTAGAGTGTGTCTCAGTAACAATTCTACAGTGTGTCTCAGTAACTGTCCTACAGTGCATCTCAGTAACAGTCCTACAGTGTGCCTCAGTAACTGTCCTACAGGGTGTCTCAGTAACTGTCCTACAGTGTGTCTCAGTAATGTCCTACAGTGTGTCTCAGTAATGTCCTACAGTGTGTCTCAGTAACTGTCCTACAGTGTGTCTCAGTAATGTCCTCCAGTGTGTCTCAGTAATATCCTACAGTGTGTCTCAGTAACTGTCCTACAGTGTGTCTCAGTAATGTCTTATAGTCTGTCTCGGTAAGAGCTCTACAGTGTGTCTCAGTAACTGTCCTAGAGTGTTTCTCAGTAACAATTCTACAGTGTGCCTCAGTAACTGTCCTAGAGTGTGTCTCAGTAACTATTCTACAGTGTGCCTCAGTAACTGTCCTACAGTGTGCCTCAGTAACTGTCCTAGAGTGTGTCTCAGTAACTGTCCTAGAGTGTGTCTCAGTAACAATTCTACAGTGTGTCTCAGTAACTGTCCTACAGTGTGTCTCAGTAATGTCCTCCAGTGTGTCTCAGTAATGTCCTACAGTGTGTCTCAGTAACTGTCCTCCAGTGTGTCTCAGTTTCTGTCCTACAGCGTGTCTCAGTAATGTCCTACAGTGTGTCTCAGTAATGTTCTTCAGTGTGTCTCAGTAATGTCCTACAGCGTGTCTCAGCAATGTCCTACAGTGTGTCTCAGTAATGTCCTACAGAGTGTCTCAGTAACTGTCCCACAGTGTGTCTCAGTAACTGTCCTTCAGTGTGTCTCAGTAATGTCCTCCAGTGTGTCTCAGTAATGTCCTACAGTGTGTCTCAGTAACTGTCCTACAGTGTGTCTCAGTTTCTGTCCTACAGCGTGTCTCAGTAATGTTCTTCAGCGTGTCTCAGTAATGTCCTACAGTGTGTCTCAGTAATGTTCTTCAGCGTGTCTCAGTAATGTCCTACAGTGTGTCTCAGTAATGTTCTTCAGTGTGTCTCAGTAATGTCCTACAGTGCCCTAAAGCACTGATGCATCAAAGCAAGTAGGCCAAAATCCAGCTCCAGCTTATGTGTGACCATGCGTGTGTGCGTGCACGTGTGTGTACAACACGTGCACGCGTGTTTGTGTGTGTGTGTGTGTGTGTGCGCGCGTGCGTGCGTGCGTGCGTGCGTGTTTGTGTGTGTGCGTGCATGCATGCGTGCGTGCGTGCGTGAGTGCGTGTCTGTGTGTGTGTGTGTGTCTGTGTGTCTGTGTGTGTGTGAGCAGGCCAGGTTACTGTGCATTGCGTGACACAGATGCATGGATGTGATGTATTTGCTAATTACACCAGAGATTTGGTTCATCAGAGGAACACATGTGCCTTGTTGCCTTTAGCTATTATTAGCATAGCATCTGACATCTGCCTTCCATCTAGGAATTAAATCTAAAAACAATTAAAAATGGAACTGAGGAAAGTTGCACTTTTCATAAATAGTTGACAAAGCAGAAGAAATATTGAAACTGCTGCTGTGTATCTCACAAATAAAGAGAAGATGGTGGCTGCGGTCATTAGCGAGTGAGCTCAGGGGGAAAGGAGGGCGGAACGTGGACTTTGCGTTTTCGGTCGACCGCATCCAGATGCTGCACCGCTGCTTACATGCCGGCGTAGGTACAGAACCCCCCACCCCCCCGGCCCTCTGCTCCATCACACGAGCTCCAGCACTCTTTACGCTAAAGCTGCTGTTGTCATGGTTATCAAGTCCATATGCGGTTATGTAATCCAGCTAGATTGTGGTGGTGAGGAGGACCTGGACCTCTGCGGAGCGCCAAGCCGTCACACCAGAGGATTCATCATCAGCTCACGTTTATCTTCAATTAGCTTCACCTCTAAAACTTTTTTAATTATCTTACGATGCTTCGTGAAGCGTTGGATAAATATTCAAAAATGTGAATGAACTTGTTGAACATAATCACTGAAACACCTAAATGCTGAGTTTTCCCTGATGACGATGAAGATGACGCCGCCCCCACACCTGCTTGCCCAAACAGCTGAAACCTTATCTTGTCTTTAAAACTCAAATTTGACAACAATATGAAATATTAGCGTCACATTTCCTCCCCTTGTCCATGAAGGTAACATACTTTTCTTTCTTATTCCCACAGGACAAACCTGTTTTTGATCTGATTGTTCTATATTGATAAATAGGGAAAGCGTTTGTATCCCTGTGAGGCATTTATCCATAAATTGACCACTATTGGGGCAAACGTTTAAGCTGAGGTTTGGTTTTGACATGTTGCCATTGCCAGCATTGTTTATCCAAAACATGGCAGAAAGTATTTTGATATCTTGGGCCAATGCAGTGAATAGGCGTGATGTGTTCAAACATGTCAGTCCAGCAGTAGCATTCAGAATATGAATCCCCTCAACATGAGGTGTGTGTGTGTGTTTGTCTGTGTGTGTGTGTGTGTGTGTGTGTGTGTGTGTGTGTGTGTGTGTGTGTGTGTGTGTGTGTGTGTGTGTGTGTGTGTGTGTCTGTATGTGTGTGTGTGTGCACGCGTGTGTGCGCACTGTCGACAAATTTTCTTCAAAGGATAAATAAAGTTATACTGAATTGGTATTGAAAGAAACATCCTTCAACCTCATGAAGCTCAGCTCTTATGTTAGACTGTCACCTGATCAATTGTTTCGAAATGCGATTTCTTATCGAGAACAACCTGCTTCACTTTGCGATACAGTTGAAGTCAAACGCTGTAAAGAAAAGAAATTACATCAGACCAAAGCATGTGACATCAGTGTTTGTGGGGCACTGACCTGCTGATCTGTCCACATGTTTGAAGTCCTGCCGCCGTCCTTCCCTCAGCGTTCACACGTCTGCGTCATGTCCTCGGGCAGGGACATATTCTTGGTTCCATGGTGGAGAATGATGAGATAAACAAGGCTAACATGTCCTCTGAGTCCTCTGAGGGCAAAGTCTTGTTTAGACAGGAGAGGACAAAGACCTGAGAGGACAAACGGGCATCTAACATCTGCTTTCATCTGGACGTTAACAGTAACACCATAGTCTCATGAGACGTGGGAGACATCGACACGTTTAGAGACACATTGATGCAACGTCTCTGCGTAAACATGCGATTAACGGACATAGGTAAGAAAAATAACATTTGGCTTATTTATGATAGTTGACGTCTGATGTAGAGCATCCAGAGGGCCTAAACCCCTCTGCCAAGTCTGTGGCACGGCCGTCATTTTTCTATTCACTGATTCATCCGTGACAAAGCGCTCCGACTTTCCGCCGTGTCGCCTTTGATGCGTCTGCGAGGACCTGTTCGTTTCCAGATGAGGAGGGATTAAAATGTGCTTTTTACAAAGCGAACCCATGTCGCTCTGGGAACTTTTTCGGGATTGAAACGTGTCGATCCTTCGGCTGAGATGTGCAAAGATTTAAGAGTCAGGGGTCATGGGTTAGGGCTCAGTGGTCAGTGGTTGGTGTCTACTCCTACACACAAAACACTGAATGGTTAAAATCATATCCTTGGACACTAAAATCTATACTGAACTGTAATCAAAAATATATGTTATTAACTACAAAATGTCTGGAGAAAACAAAGATTCTCAAACTTAATGTTCTACATTACACTTATACAGATATGTGTGAAAGGATTATGTACAATATAATTATATAAATTTGTTGTTTTCCCTTTATGATGAGATGATTGTCTTACAATCTCGAATCAATGGCTCTTGGTATCTCAAATATGGTGATAACCAGACGCTCCTGACTGAGACTGATGATAAGTTAATAACCTGAAGAGGTTCCTGCTCTTCTTTTCTCACAAGCTTAGACTTATGCTTTAATTTTATATCACCTTAAGTTAAAGGTTTGTACACTTAATTTAGCACTCTGATCTGACACATGAAGCCCTGACCTGTGAGTCCTGATCCTGGTCCCGGTCTAGCAGTGATATGTTCGGGGGATACAGCATGTGGGTTCTGGCCTACAGGTCTGTCTCCCGCGTGTCCAGACAGAACGCATACAGGGACTTTTTAAAGTCCACGCTGTTGTTGGCCTTGATGTTGGCTTTCTCCGCGGTCGCAGCCCCGTCGCTGTTCTCCGCGTCCTGCGACTTCGCGGACATGTTACTCCCTTTCCGGTTGAGTTCAGGACTCGCTCGCCCGCTGTTCGGTTCGTCCTTTAACGAGGACTGGTCCTGGTCCGTCTCCCGGTGGTAGAAGTAGTTGAAGTTGGACACGATCACAGGCACCGGCAGCGCGATGGTCAGCACGCCGGCGATGGCGCACAGAGACCCCACGATCTTCCCCCCGACCGTCACCGGCCTCATGTCACCGTACCCCACGGTTGTCATGGTAACCACGGCCCACCAGAAAGCGTCAGGGATGCTGGAGAAATGAGACTCCGGTTCGTCCGCCTCTGCGAAGAACACGGCGCTGGAGAAGAGGATGACTCCGATGAACAGGAAGAAGATGAGGAGACCCAGCTCCCTCATGCTCGCTTTCAGGGTCTGACCCAATATTTGGAGCCCCTTGGAGTGTCTGGAGAGCTTAAA
>NW_027466903.1:1665000-1712500 GCF_046128005.1 Genypterus blacodes | reverse complement strand
AAATCAACTCAGAACACACACACACACACACACACACATTCTGTACATGTACACATTAATCTGTCTGCAGCTCTGAGCCGCACTTCTTGTTTACCCCTAATAGATTTAATATTTTCACCTAATTTCAAGGGAAAGCATTTGTGTGTGCCTGTGTGTGTGCACGTGTGTGCATGCAATGGCTCTGATGTTATAATCCAGCATGCAGGGCGAATACTCGCTCGTCGTTCTTATCAGAAGAGAGATAAATATAGAGCTTGTGCTTTGTTTCCTGATCCAGCCTCAGGCCAAGAAAGTAACCTTTAAAATAGGTCATTTAACTAATGCAGTGGTGTGTGTGTGTGTGTGTGTGTGTGTGTACTCTTTTCATTGCATGTGGGGACAACAAGCTGTCTGCATAGTCACATTGTGTAGACTTTTTGAGCTTTTGTGGCTCAAATGTCATGTATTCATCATCTCAGCAGAGTCCATTAGTAGGAGGCGTTGCAGAGACGACACAATTTATCATGAGCAAATTCTACAATAAGTATCTTTACACGTTAAAGGATAAGAACGCTGACCTCAGTGTTTGCTGCTCAAGCTCTCAGTCAAAGTGAATGAGGCGAAATTACAAAGATCTAAAACTCTTTTTTTACCCCTTAAAGTCTCTGTAGACTTATGAATTCCTCCTTCTTATTCGCGTTTACTGAAATTCTACTCTTAGCAGTATTTGTAATCTGGAAAATGCTCAGTTACAGAAAAACACTGTCGGCGACCTAATTCTGATGTTAACTTTCCCCAAATATATTGAGATTGTTATCATATCGCTCTTCTGCAGCGTTTCAGCTTTGACACTGGTGTGCATGCGTATGTGTGTAAAGAGGAAACATGTGCATGGCAGCAGAGTGCAGTCAGTGTGTTGGTGGCCCTGGGGCCGACACTCCATTCGTTTGCTTTGCATGCACAAAGGAGCCGCTCTCTCAAATTGCCTCTTTGTGCTCCATTATGGACGTGGGGCAAAAATAGGAGGAGTCCATCTGCCTTCAGGGACATAACAAGACATGATAACATAGCATAAGATTTACTACATGCTCCAACAAACCTCGCTTGTTTATGCCACTAAATATGACTAACTCTGCTTTGATAAAAATAAATCATCATCTGCTGAGGGAAATTGTGATGAGACAGCAGGTCAGAGGTGTGAACATACATGACACAGACTTCACTTAGACCTAATGCATGACAAATAACAAAAATGAACATTGTACAATTATACAAATATGAAGTTGAAGTTGGAGTATCACCTGTAATGCTTGAAAGCATACGTTATTTAACTGTTTAGTGATGTGACTGCAGACTTGTGATTCGTCTGTCCTGACTTGAGACCCGGTGCTTCCTCTGCTCATGTGAGTCAGTTTCATTCTGTGTGAGTCATTTTGACATTTAAAGTTAAATATCACAGCCCAGTGCAGAGTTGCTGCGCGCGCGTGTGTGTGTCAGCAGCGCCCTCCTGTGGCCGCACTACGGTATTGTTTTGTTCCATTTACAACGTGACTCACTTAAATAATTTAAGTCCTTCACATCACTGATATGTCCCGCTGTCTTTGTTTTCCTTCCGTCCATTTTTCATTTCGGCTCCTTTCTTTTTGCTGTCTCAGGATTTTTACATCTTATCTCTTACCTCGCACCAGTTCACGGGTTGCTATGGTGACACACAGTAGTATCTGCCAGTTGCCATGGCTCTCGTCTCCATGCAGCGCAGCTTCCCACAGCAGGGTGAAGGTGTGAAGAACTTAAGAGACGCCAGCAGGGGGCGACAAAGGCTCTCTTTCTCATTCTCACTCTCACTCTCACTCAGTCTGCCTGCCTGTTTGTCTCGTCTGTCTTTTCTTCAGTTACACTAAACACCCACAATTGAAAACAAATGTTTGTCTTCTGTGGTTTTATAGAACTAAAAACAGCTTTTATGTAAATCATACATATATATTCTCCCTCTCTACCTCTCCCTCTCTCCCTCTCACACACAAATAAAATTTACTCTGAATACCGTCCTCGCCATCCTCCTCCTCATCTCTCAATGTTTTTTTCCAAAAACCCACAGTGACCTGACCCCAGACCCTCTCTCTCTCTCTCTCTCTCTCTCTCTCTCTCTCTCTCTCTCTCTCTCTCTCTCTCTCTCTCTCTCCCTCTCTCTCTCTCTCTCTCTCTCTCTCTCTCTCCGTCGCTCTCTCTCCCTCCCCCTCTCTCTCCTTTTTCAGTAGGATTTCTAGACTTAAATTCTGTCAGTGGAGTTTGAAGCGTCAATGGCTTTCTTGTGTACATGAAACTATAAAATGATATTTTGCAAGAATATTTAGTTTGTTTCTTTTGTCTTTATGTTCTGGCCTTGGCTCTCCTTTGTGACACACACTCACATACACACACAACACACACTTCAGTTACAAGGTGTAAAGAGCAAAACCCACAGCTGACTGTCACCGGAGATTACTGTGTGTGTGTATGTGTGTGTGTGTGTGTGTGTGTGTGTGTGTGTGTGTGTGTGTGTGTGTGTGTACCATTCATCATTTACAGGCTGCTTTACACAGCTTTGTTAACTATCAATCATTCAGTCTTGTTGTTCTCATGCCAGCAGATACGCAAGCACGCATGCACACACACACACACACACACACACACACACACACACACACACACACACACACACACACACACACATACACACACACACAGCTTCTCTGAGGATATACAGTTTTGAAATTTTTACCATCAGCAATCTGGAGTTTATAGATTAATGATCAATGATGCAGGTCAGATGTGGATCAACGACAGATTAATGAAGTTTCCTTCTGGTTTCTCTCTCTTTCATCCTCTCACCCTCCGACTCCCCCCGGCTCTAATTTGTCCTAATATCCCATGACTTGTGTGGGCGGAGCTCAGCCAGTCATGTGACCAATCAGGCCCAGGTGGAGGCATTAGCGGCAGGAAGGCGTGTTGGTATGGTAGTAAAGATTTAGTTTCCTTTTAAACAGCATGTAGAGAGTACAGTGTGCTGTGTGCTTGAGTCAGAGCCAAACTCCTGCACCAGCAGACTGACAGCCGGTGGGCTTGTGAGATTGTTTTTTTAATTTTTTTAAATAAAATTAGATTTAGACAGAATAACCTTCTTGGCTGGATTAACCAGCGACCCCACCTGAACAAAGGAATCATTAATCACAACCCTCTGCTCAACATTAGTGTCAACTTTCTTCACCAAATCCAGAAAGATCACCACCCCACTATCCCCACAATCTTACCGAAACTACAATTCTCAACCGAACAGACAAAGATCGGTTTGATTCTATGTCGGCGTGTGAGCCTCTGCAGCCCGGCACCACCGCCTGTGAGAGTCGGCTTGACTCCCGGCCAGACTGGATGTCAGCATGACTAACAACTAACAACACATAACACAGTCCCAAACAAAACATCTAGACAAACAAACACACATACAAAGGAAGAGGGGTAAAGGCAGAGAGAGAGAGAGAGAGGGCGAGAGAGAGAGAGAGAGAGAGAGAGAGAGAGAGAGAGAGAGAGAGAGAGAGAGAGTGGGTGAGAGAGAGAGAGAGAGAGAGAGAGAGAGAGAGAGAGAGAGAGAGAGAGAGAGAGAGAGAGAGAGAGAGAGAGTGGGCGAGAGAGAGAGAGAGAGAGAGAGAGAGAGAGAGAGAGAGAGTGGGGGTGGGAGTGGGAGTGGGAGTGAAGGTGGTTACGCATCACAATATAAACAAAGCCAAATGTACAGGATGACTCACTGCCCCACTGATTCCGAGCCGGGATCAAGAAAGGGAATGTACCCAAATCTTGGAGCCCTAACTGGGTGTAAAGGCATCAACCTCAAGTTTTGACTCTTTGATATTGTCCAATACAAACACCAACTTCCTGTATTAGGCTGTAGACATGAAAGCTACAAGCACAACATGTGTGTGTGTGTGTGTGTGTTTGTGAGAATGAGTTTGTCTTGAGTTTCTTATGCCTTGGCGCTGGTGCAGAGGTCACTGCTGCGTGACCTCAGGTTCAGCATCCATGTGGTTTGATGGACAGCCGTGTCCCAGTCCAGCAGCACTCTGCAGTACATAGCAGGGGGTGTGTTTAAGAAAGTACACATGTGAATATATTATAACTCCATATGACACCAGACTAACAGGCACGCCTTCCTCCATGTCCACAGATCTCCAGCTCCATTTCCTCTCAGGGTGTCTACCATCAGGTCCTAAGATGAAGTCATATGATGGCACCATGGGTGAAAGTCAATAATATTTATTTATCATATGTTACCTACAGATTTTTACAAAGCTTAAGAATTCAACTTTACTGAGCAATTAAAACAGTTCTGTATAACCTCTGACCTCCATAAGCGACAGCTCATTTGTAAAAAATAAGACTATTCCAGAAATTGTGATTCAAGTACTGTCATGAAGTATTTTTACTTTGGTCCCTTCACAAAGCACTTATAGAGAGGCTGTTACATGTGAGTGTATACAGTACTGTTGTGATATAAAATATTCTCAATTCATCAAAAATACTCTCAAACGGAGGAGGAGCTGTGTTACGGGAAGATGGCTGCTGCCTAGCTCCTCTGTGCCTGAATGGATGTGATGCAGCTCAGGAGGAGCTAGAGAAAGGCAGCGGAAAATGAAACTGGAGGAGGTGGACGGCAGTTATGAGGTCAGACGTGTTGGAGAGGCCGTGGGAGTGGGACCTGATTGAGAGCACGAAGGCCGCCACCGTACAAACCAGCGTGCTTTCCCACAAACCATTGCGATCAAGAGAAAATTTGTCCCCTCGTCCCCTCGTCCCCTCGTCCCCTCGTCCCCTTGCCCCCTCGTCCACTCGTCCCCTCATGCCCTCATCGTTTGGACTAGGACGAGCTGAAGGCTGCTCAGGTTTCACTTTGCTGCAGATTTCCACTCCACAATACAAACACACTGTGAATAATTGAGCAGCAGGAGTGGAGCCTCACTGCAGTGGACGTTACACAACCAGCGTAGGACTGCAGCCCGTCCGTCGTCCATCTAGCAGTGTGTGGGAGGGAAGGAGGGAGGGATTAACACAGGGACAGTGTTTTTGTTGTACCTGCGATGCATGATGAAATCACGCATGCACGCACGCGCACACACACACACACACATACTATGCAGTCCTATTTAGACATCTACTGTATCTGTCAATCTTCACAGACATTTACTCTGAATACTGTCTCCTCCGTCCTCTCCACCTGTCTGCGGTCTCTCTCACACACACTACCCTTTTCCTTTTATTGAGAAGAACTCTCTCTCTCTCTCTCTCTCTCTCTCTCTCTCTCTCTGTGTGTGTGTGTGTGTGTGTGTGTGTGTGTGTGTGTGTGTGTGTGTGTGTGTGTGTGTGTGTGTGTGTGTGTGTGTGTGTGTGTGTGTGTGTTGACGTGCTGCAGGTGTTATTCTTAGCCTGTTAAGAATAGACTGTGTGTGAGTCACACTTTTCACAACAACCCACATAGCAATTTGGCAACTGCAACACATGAACACAGAGGACAGTACACACACACACACACACACACACACACATACAGAGAGAGAGAGACAGAGAGAAAAGCATGAAGTCTATACAGTACACACAACAGCAGCCTCTGTCTAAAAATGGAACTCACACATAAACACCACCTGCCTGAGGCCCCAAAGTGAAGTGCAAACACACACACACACACACACACACACACACACACACACACACACATATGGTTGGACATATGTGCACTTTAACATTAAGGTCAGCAGTATTGAAGCAGGATGTTTGTGACGCTCTTTTCTTTCTTTCTGGTTTTGATCAAATGTGGTGTGAACTTCCTGATGGTGGCGCTATAGCCGCCATCAGAGACTCAAAACATCGTACATCCTGATAGCCCCATATGGACATTATTCCACAGTAATCACACTCTGACACGACGCCATCCCACTTGTCATATGTCTGCTTACAAAGACATAAATACTTTCACACAGCACATACATTATACATGAATTTATTTAGAACTACAAGCTTCCGCTGATCCGTTGCACACTGAGCTGGGGACCGTGTGTTGCTCTGGGCCTTTGAGACGTATGTGACACTGGGCTGCAGTATACAGGGCAAGTCAATCACCAATAATCGATAATCTGAATCGATTGAAAGTGAAGTCAAAAACTCTAAAGTGTAAGAGTGAGCAGCAGCAGCAGGGGTCAAATCTCCTGTCAGACTTTGTTTTTCTGGACGCAGAGCTCTGATTGGCTGCTGGCTGGTCACACGTTGATCGTTGTTGTTATGTTTTCCAGCAGGGTCACCGTGACAACAGAGTGAGCCGCTCCACATGCCAGGCTATTTTAAAAAGGTCATACAGACGACACATGACACGCATGTACCTTTAACTCAAACTCACAAACAAACTGTATATATGTGATTTATATCAATAATAATAATGATCTCATAATCAATAATATCGGTATTGATTGTGGAGTTAAAGAACAGTTTCTTGTTTTGAGCTTCACTCTTATACTTTAGATACGCAAAGACAGATTGATTCTCTTGTCTGTGTTCTCATTGTGTGGATGTGCTGCATTCTAACAGCACGCAGCAACTCCTGATTCAAAATAACTTTATTAGGGAAGGGAGGCAGGTTGTTTGGTATAACCCAGATTCAGATTCTATTGAAATTTATGGCTTGTATCATTACAATGTAAACAAACCTGCGCCATGACACAAACACACCTGAGCTGTCCACACTCACTTCTGTGGAAACTGTATGAGAAACTGTATGAGAGGACAGAAGTTGTATCAGAGGACAGAGACTGTATGAGAGGACAGAGGCTGTATCAGAGGACAGACACGGTATCAGAGGACAGAGGCTGTATCAGAGGATAGAGACTGTATCAGAAGACAGAGGCTGTATCAGAGGACAGAGACTGTATGAGAGGACAGAGGCTGTATCAGAGGACAGACACGGTATCAGAAGACAGAGGCTGTATCAGAGGACAGAGACTGCAGACTAAAAGGATGCAATTACAATCATGCAACATTGGGGGGCTTAATGTGCCTTAGTGCTGCTTTCAGGATGGTTGTGGTGATGTTGTCGTGGTGCTGTTGTCGTGGTGTCATTGTCGTGGTGATGTTGTGTGATTCTCTCACATTGTGACTCGTACCTGTGATTGCTGCTTTAATTATTCTTCTGTGCTGTGAAAGAGAACAATGTGTCTGGGGCCTCAGAGATCAACAGTCTGTAGGATTGTACCGTTTCTTCTTCTTCTACATTTTTTGATGCTTTCCTTAAACGATGAGGTCATGATGCATCACTTACACACTCTAAACACCTCAACATGTCAGACTGCAGTGAGAGGTCGAAGTTCATGCAGCACTTTGTCTGTCCAGCAGGGGGAGGAATAATTTTTTCTGATTCATGTCCACGTGGAGAACAGGGAACGATGAACAACAACATCAAAGACATTAGGCCCCAAATAAGCAAATCTTCGGTGAAAACAGAGAGTTTTTAATTATTTTTCCAAAAGAAGAAACTGTAACAACAACAACAATAATACTACTAAAGTTTTTATGAGCAAAATATATTTCCAGCATAAATTTATTTGAATGTTTAAGATCATGCAGTCTTCCATCAGTCATGCACTTTGTTCGGCAGAAGTGAAATTCGGACAGATCATCATCATCATCATCATCATCATCATCATCATCATCATCATCATCTTCATCTTCATCTTCATCTTCATCTTCATCATCACCACACAGTGACTTTATTTGTCTTTACATTTTTCATACTAAAACCTGCTCAGCACTCATTCATCAAGTGAAACATTAAAGATTCTGAAGCGCCACAGTTTCTCAACCACATCTGGACCAGGAGCCCTGAAGCCGATTGCAGCTCAGCGCTATTGATCCATTATTGGCTCCAATCATGCTGTGAATCCATGAGTAACATGTGAGAGGCAGTGAGGATCAGAGACCAGGCAGTTTGTGTCAGCACATGTTTCAGGTTTCCAGCACCTTCACCTACATTTTGTTCACTAATAATCTCAATCTTTTCTAATCTCACATTTAATAGTTAATTTAAACCTTTCCCCAAGTTTTGAATTTTCTGTTTCCCTGAAATAATTTTGTTTTATTCAGATCAAAACAAATATCAAAACCTTTTTTCAAGTAAAAATACATCAATCGAATATCAATTTCTATAAATCAACTGTGACCCACCCTGGGGTCCCGGCCCTGAGGTTGAGAAACTCTGAGCTGATACTGATGCAGTGAAATGATCAGAATGTTTCACATTTTTTATCCGTATTTTCCTTTTTTTATAGGTTTTGATGTTGGCAGTAGGCAGCGTGTAAACTGATATTTACGTCAAACCAGATTCAGATTTTTACGTAAAGTTTTCTCACAGATCTCGAACAACAAACGTTTCTGCCCGAAGAGTAAAAGGTAACAACAAATGGTAAGATTACCATGAACCTGGAGTAAAAATGAGCTTTTCTTCTTGTGCTTTGATGATATGCAAGGATTATAAAAGTTAATTTTGGTCCTTCAGTCACGTGTAGTTTGTATGTAACAGTACAAAAACGTCTCAGACTTTGGCCAACAGGGTAAACACAACACAGAGGAACGAAAAGTAAAACCACAGACCACCGACCTCCCTCACAGATCACCAGTCAGTCCTGAACATGTGGAACTTTGATATGATTTGATTTCTTCATAAAATGGTTAATTTGTAACTTTGCTCTGTTTGACCTGCTGCATGTTTACACGTAGCACCTTTAACCTCCATTTCCTGTTAAAATGTCAATTACAAGGATATTACCTTCAAAATACTCAGCAACAGTTCATGAAAGTGACGAGGTGACAACACACAGCTGCACGCACACACACGCTGCGAAAACAGTAACAAACGATCACAAAAGCAATTAGTTTGACTCAAAGCAACTCTTCTAACTGTTGTAGTTTAAATGTGTGACTCTCCAGAAATAAGAAGCTTTTCTGAAAACACACGTGAAATTTGCAGAATTTCTTTAGTGTTATTTAGACATAAATTGTTGTAATATTTTAGAGAAGATACCTGTTGAGGAAATAATCAATAAAAGTAGAAGGTAGTAGTGGAATGATTGATGATGGTGTTTGATTTCAAGCTGGACAGTGAACGCCTCACCTGGGGTTTGAGTAACAAACCAAAGTCTGGTTACTGTCACATAGTCTGCAGCAGCCAATCACAGTGGAGGTGTTAATAAGATCATGCATATGTATGACCGTGTTTGGACGTAAACACAAACAGAGAGATGGACGCTCGCCACAGCTGGGAGCTTTGGAGAGAAGCTGATGAGGGGAATGATGCAACATTTGGTAGAGATGCAGCAGAACAAAGAGAAGCTATTTGGGAAACACGACAAATGCCAGAAGAAAGTCAAAGCGCTGCAGCCGTGTGTCTGTCCGTCGTCCTTTATCGCAAAATAGAAGGTGTTGATGTTTGAGCCTTAACGTGATGTCTGGGCCCTTACACTTGTCGCCGTGCAGGTAATACTGCATGTCTGTGGCAGGAAACGCTAAGCTGCACGCGGTGAGCTCCTCTGCAGTAACGGGAGGCACTTCGATCGACGAGCTTCAAGGCACCAGAGACCAAATTGACTTTGTTTCAGTGAGTCACAGAAATGTTCAGGCCGCACACATTCCATACAAACTCAAGAGATACAGAAGGAGGACTGAAGTCTGACACGCTTTTTGTTTTTTTTACACAAGATACAAGGGTTGATTGACATGTAGTGAGCCCAACCGGGTGCTGAGGAGCTACCCAAAGCTCTGAGGATGTCAGCGTTAACCTGAAGTCACAGATGACTCACCTCGCCTGACTCACAAGGATTTCACACAACTGATCTATGGAGTTCTCCTTGGAACCATCAAACGAGGCCCCAGGGTTGACAGCGTTCTCCTGTCTTGCTTACAGGTCTGTCAAAAGCCTCTCAGACACTCCAGTCCTCCCAAACAGTCAGACAGACAAACCTCACCGCCCTTAGGAGTCCTCCCCAAAACACCAAGTAAGCCTCAAATATCCCCCTGATTTGGATTTCTTACTAAGAGGCGCGATCAGGTCTCTTTATCAGAGTGGCTTGATAAAACGTCTTTTTAGAGAAGATAAGGATCTCCTCAGATTGCTGAAATCAAAAATTCGATCAATTCCCTCCAGCATTGTTGGCAGAAGAGCGTTTAGTCGGAAAATAAAGAATTGAGTGACCTCTTAGTCTTGGCTTTCAATGCTGGGCTCACAACTTATCAATCAACCCTGGTGCATCGCCACTGGTTTTTCTATTTTTAGCTGATTTGTCCCCTCTGGCAGTTTTTGCATGCAGCACATCCTGTCGTTAGCTTGACAATAATGAGGAGAATCGTCACCCGCTTCCTCCCGTGCTCACACAACTGCAAGCAAGTTAATACTGACGTCATGCATTGAGTACACGAGGATACAGAGCTGTACTGAAGCTAATTTACCCATGATGCTTTAGGAGATTTGACATGCTGCGATCTCTCTGCTGGGAAGAGTCGCTGTTCCCTTAGCGCGTCGACATTCAACAATGAGATGCTCTGAAAGAACCACGGACATCAGAGCACTTTAGGTGAAATGGAACAAGAGAGTGAAAGGGGGGAGGGAGAGAGAGAGAGAGAGACAGAGACAGAGACAGACGGACATGAAGACGCGAGCTGAAGGAGACATGAGTAAAGATGAGGTCACGTCTTGCTGCATGCCGACAGGAGAGAGGAGCGTCTCCACATGCGTGATATTTAATCCCAGTTTTGGATAAAGGTGAGTTGCATCATACAGGGAGCGTCCGGCCTGTAGCAGCAGAGCGGAAATCCTCCACGAGAGAACCTCCAAGAATCAGGAACAAAAACGACCAAAACAAAGACTGGGCACACTTCCTGTTTGTGTCCGTTAAAGGTGCGTGAAAGGACGGTGAGCAACATCTCAGTGAACTATAATCCATCCAAGAGCAAAGCTCTGTGGCTCTGCGTGTTCTTCAGTCTCCCTGGGGAAGTGGGTGAGACAGCACGGAGCCCCACAGGTGTCAGAGTGGAATGTCTGATCATGGAAATATAGGAATAACTTCATAACACCGGGAATGGTTGAGAAACATCTAGAACACCTTCAACATCCAGGATAAAATATTTTGGGTTTCTTGGAAACGTGGGAGTAATCTTTCCCAACCATGAAATGTTGGGAATAATCCTGTACAATTACTGGATTATTTCCAATACAGTGCTTCTCAGAAGAAACGTGAAGCACTTCATGTATAAATTGACAGTTACTAAAAAGCTTCTCTATTGTCAAGAGAAGTACAGGACTTATATAAGAAACAAGACGCCATGTTTTCCTGCCCAAAAGGTGAAAGGTCACGTGTTAGGCCACATAGAGGGAGGCAGGAAGGATCTGTGTCAAAGACCACTTTGTTGATTGTTTGATTTCCAATTTTCAAGTTGTCCCCAAGAGTACTCAGTATATTTGTTTATTTTTAGATTAAGGAAAATGCAACAAAATAAGTGAAACATTGGCAACTATTTAGAAACTGGGCATATTTAAAATGGACTCTCTGATTGGTCACTTCTGATAATAATGCCACTGCCCAAACTCCTCCCACATGTTGTCGTGGGAAGTTGTCACGTAGGTTTGTCTGGTCAGAAACGTCAAAACTATTCATCCTGCCGAGTGAAGAACTTTTGGGGGGCGGATAAAAACAAGGTGACGTGTGGCTGGTCAGACTGAGCAGCTTGGAGATATTTAAACGATTCACCTGCTGATGGCGCCATGGGTTCATCCTCGTGAGTGTGAATCCGTCCGGTGTTGAGGGTTAGGGTTAGTGTTAGGGTTAGGGTCAGGGTTAGCTGCGATCTTTTCCACTCTGACATTTCCTGAGCTCTGTGTTGTTCCCAAACATTCCACCACAAGCGACTTCCTGCTCCGACTCTTGTGTGCGCTTGAACTGTTTTGTCTTTATGCTTCACATTTTAGTCAATGCAAAAACGTATAAAGGAAAAAATTAAGATTTTAAAGCATCCAGATGTTTCTACACTATTTACATGCGTGTCTCTGTAAAAAACTGCATCTGATCACTTCGTCCGTAAGATCACTTCAACCTGTTCACACCAATCAGCTGCTTTCAGATCAACACAGCAGAAGGTATAAGGGGATTCTAGAAACGTCTCTCAGGCTTGATTGTCGTCATGTGGTCCATGTGTGAGTCGCTCTAGTCTTCAAAGCTTCTTTTCATCTTTACAGCTCGAGTGTATTTACAGATTTGAAAACGGCAGTGAAGTAGTGATTGTTCTTATACAAAATAAGCTAAATGATTGATGCCTGTTTTACCTCTGCCAAGGACGTTAAGTTTTGCCTCCATTTTGTTTGTGTGTGTGTGTGTGTGTGGGTGGGTGCGTGTGCGTGTGCGTGTGCGTGTGCGCATGTGTGCATACTATATTTTGAGGAGAATGTGGATAATAGTTTTACAGTTATTACATTTTTAAATATTATTTCCTGTGCTCACACTAGGTAAGGACAGTACAGCCAAAACACTCACATACACTGGATCTGGATCGGTAGGATCAGGATCAGTAGGAGCAGGATCAGTAGGATCGGGTTCTGGATCCAGTGCCTAGCAGGGCTACAAATCTCATTCTGCATCTTAATATTTAATAGAACTGTGTATCAAATGTTGTTTTATTTTTGCCTTATAATTTGACTGTTAGTTTGTATGATTGTTTAGTTGTGTGTGTAGTTTAATGTCCCAGAGTAGTTTGTTGTGGGGAGACTGACGTTATATGAATGAGGCATTTTTTGGCATCCTGTATCTTGAAACCAGACTGAATGAGATGGATCTGAAAATGGAGCTTCTACCTCCCACTTCGTCTAGAACATTCCTGACACCAGCATTTCAATTGTATTGCAAACAGGTTGGAATCATCTCACTGCACTGGTGGTGAGAATGTTTGGATCAGATGCGTCTCTACAGCGTTTGGCCCTCACACGTCGGTGAGCAGCTTCGTCTTGTTGACACAGTTCTGGCTCGGCGCCGTGCAATTGGCAGTCCTAAGATTCGCTTCTCTAAAGTTATCGATGCTGTTCTTCATGTCCTCGTCTATCTCCATGTACTCCGACTTACTGATAATGGATGAGCTGCGGCGGCTGGAGTTGGAATCCGACGCCAGGTTCTGGTTGCTGACGTTGAGCAGCTGCGCCTGCTCCTCCCCCTCCGTCTCTCGGTGGTAGAAGTAGTTGAAGTTGGACACAATGACGGGCACCGGCAGCGCGATGGTCAACACGCCAGCGATGGCACACAGCGAGCCCACGATCTTGCCCCCAATGGTCACAGGGTACATGTCCCCGTAGCCCACTGTTGTCATGGAAACCACAGCCCACCAGAAAGCGTCCGGGATGCTGGTGAAGAAGGATCCCTTCTCCTCAGCCTCGGCGAAGTAGACAGCACTGGAGAACAAAATGACGCCGATGAAGAGGAAGAAAATAAGCAGGCCAAGCTCCCGCATGCTGGCCTTCAGAGTCTGGCCTAGAATCTGGAGCCCCTTTGAGTGTCGGGATAGTTTGAAGATCCGGAACACCCTGACCAGGCGGATAACCCTGAGAATAGCCAGAGACGTAGCCTGTTCTCCTCCTCCTTTGCCCTCCCTGGGACCTTGATCATCAGCCAGCTCTGTTCCCAGTGTAATGAAATACGGAATTATGGCCACGATATCGATGGAGTTCATCATGTTCTTGAAGAATGCAGCTTTGCTGGGGCAAGCGAAAAATCGTACGATCAACTCAAAAGAAAACCAGATGATACAGAGCGTCTCCACCACAAAGAAAGGATCTGTGAGGAAGTTGGCTTTGTAATAGATGGTGGTGTTTCCCACAACCTGCATGCGGTCAGCGGGATCCTCCTTCAGCTCCGGTAAAGTCTCCAAACAAAATATGACAATGGAAATAAGAATAACCATCACTGACACAATGGCGATTCCCCTGGCAGGCCCCGAGCTCTCGGGATGCTCGAACAGGAGCCAAATCTGCCGCTGAAACTCCTTCTCTGGCAGGGGGCGCTCCTCCTCTCGGATAAATCCCTCGTCCTCCCGGAATTTCTCCATGGCCTCTGCGCCGAGCTCGTAGAACTTAATCTCCTCTGAGAACATATCTAGTGGCACATTCACTGGCCTCCTCAGCCTGCCGCCGGACTGGTAGTAATACAAAATGGCGTCAAAACTGGGTCGGTTGCGGTCGAAGAAGTACTCGTTCCGGAGCGGGTCGAAGTAGCGCATCCTCTTCTTGGGGTTTCCCAGCAGCGTCTCCGGGAACTGAGCCAGCGTCTTCAGCTGGGTCTCAAAGCGAAGGCCCGAGATGTTGATGACCACGCGCTCGCAGCAGTCGTGGTCGTCGTGCAGGTCGTCGTCGGGGGGGTAGGGGTCCTGCAGGTAGAGGTACACAAATACTTTAAACCACACAAGTATAAGTCCTGCATTTGCATTAATAGGTACAAGTAAATGGGTTTGGACAGTTTTTCATAAGATGGTGCAGAAAACCAGGTGATTCCAGCTGGAGACATTCAGCAAATATTATATTTTGTAATATAATTGATTATATTATATAATATATGATGTATATGTAATTTATTAACCCAATTTGGGTTCATTTGAACCCAAAATTGGTTGTAAATAATGAAAGACTTTGAAATGTCCCAAGACTGAAGGCGGCCTTACGCCTTGTCCCGTCTATGTTCCTCTACCATTTGTCCTTACAACGGATAGAGATTCATGACAACACACAGAGGGTTCAGGGTCAAAGATCAGAGGTCAACATATTAGTATGTAACTAAACTTATAACTTCATGTAGAGGAGCTTTTAGAGGATTTAACACGGGCTCATGGATCCATAAGGGTCCATTCAAAGACCTACAGACCTGAAGAGAATCACAAACATCTACACAATGACACAACTTACAGAGGACCAATGTCAGTGACCGAGTTTGAACATAATTGACCTGAAATCATTAGATCTTGTAAAACTGTCAGCATATCACTTCAAAACTGTGTGAATAACATCTGAAATCTTCTGCGCCATCAAGCTGAAACTGTTTCTACCCGGCAACAGACACATTTGTCTCATGTTGAACATAAACGACTGCATGCACACAGTAGAAAGTACAAAGCCTCTAAAATGGAAATACCCAGGTATCAGTACTCTTAGGCAGTACATGGGTAGAGTACTTGATCAGATGTACTGGGTTACTTCCCACCTCGGCCTGCGGGTGTCCCGGCAGGGTGGAGGTGTCGTCCATGTTGTCTGCAGGCACCACTGTCATCCTTCCAAAGTGGGGTAGCGGGTCTGTCCAGCCCAAGTAAAGAGGCTCCTACTGGGGCCCGGAGGTGTGCAGAGCCCCCCTCTCCTTCATCCTCATTACCATCATCATCATGCTCATCCTCATCTTCGTCATCATGGTGTCTGAGCTGAACACTGCTGCGTTCTGTCAGCAGTGTCTCTGCTTCACCTACAAGCAGATCACAACATGTCCTTAGTGTCCATTAGTCCATTAATCACCTCTTATTCACTGTGAAGATGTGTAGCTTTTTGCAGTTTATTTAATCTATTCAACAAATCTTGCCATTTTGATCATAATCCTTTTAGCATATTCAGATTTATCCCCCACTCACCTTCCTCACACATCCTGCCTCTCTGCTATCCCATAATAAGGCAGGAATAATTCATTTATATTAGATAGATAGATAGATAGATAGATAGATAGATAGATAGATAGATAGATAGATAGATAGATAGATAGATAGATAGATAGCTGCAGTCTTTCCTATGACCGCTGCATTTCCTGCATGTTACCGCACCCGTCAGTGAGGAAGTTTGCGGTGCCAGTGCGCAGCAGGACCCGCAGTTTCCCCCCACAGAGAAAAACATTTTTCACCTTCATGCGTGTCACACATTCACAAGAACAAACGGAGTGATGGAGAGGGGAGGATGAAGAATGGATGGTTTACCTGAGCCGGGTGGATGCGGAGGAATGACCGCAGCCTGCAGCCTTTATGGACGCAGATATATCACTTTACTGTATGCGTGAAATATTAATACAGCGCGTTGTCTTGGTCAACATCCACGGTATCCTCTTGGTGTAGGCTTTCAGCGCGGAGGAGGAGGAAGAGGAGGAGGAAGAAGAAGAAGAAGAAGAAGAAGGAGAAGAAGAGTCGCGCTTCAGCTGCAAATCTCCTGCAGGGTGATTTATTAAAACCATAGTGGAGATTTTTTTTTAAGTCAAAGCTGCTGGGAGAGCCGGAGTCCAGTGAGACCAGTGAGACCGGTGAGACCGGTGAGACCAGGCTGCCTAGGAGCGCAGGGAGGCGCAGGGAGGCGCAGCATCAGCGGGGAGCCGCAGCCTGAGCCTCCGCTGCGGTAAAACCCCGCGCAGGTCCGACGGTGATCCGGTCCGGATCCACAGCGCGCGCACGGGATCTGCTGCGTCCGCGGGGATGTGGAAGCATAGTGCAGGATCTCATGGAGGGAAAAGAGGAAGAGGAAGGAGGGAGGGAGGGAGGGAGGGGTTAGAAGAGGGGGGGGGGGGGGCGACGCAATGCAGGCAGACTGTAAAACACAGTGAGGCTCCGGGATCCAGATCAGACCAGAAAACACCCACAGACCCCCAGCAGGACCTCCGAGCAGCCCGGGACCTGATCGATGTGCATCCTGATCAATAAGCCTGTCAGATCATCGACACGCAGGTTTTCATGGAGACTGCTGCTGTAGCGCCGCCTACAGGCCACAGGCGCGCATTCCGCAGGAGCTCAGCTGGTGTGCGCGTCAATTGCGCAACGTGTTCACGAGTTATGGCAGTTAGAGCAAAATAAGCCACGCCCACGATCACTCAGCAACCCCATTACTTTCTGTACCAAAGCTGGTAATCAGGTGATCTGATCAAAAATAAAAGGTTGCTCTATAAATGGCCACACAGCGGCGCTACTTGCAGTTTGAGCTGATCAGCTGGTACTTCATTTATGTCCTAAATCATCAGCTTTCATACATTTATGACACTGAAACACAAACAAATATCATGAAAACAGAAGGTTGTGTTTTCCACCACGCAGCAGTAATATTGATAATGATAATACACAGAAAAGCTGCTAACTGTTTTCTAATAGTCAGTCACGTTTATGTGCCCATGTTGCTATGGTAACAGTGATGCAGTCAGCACATGCGTGCAAATGGCGTCTCCATGAAACCATTTTTGTTTTAAATCGTTATAAGATAAAGGTTGTGGTGAATTTGAAGCAGATTAATGGATGGAAATGATCTGAGGCTTAAGGAGAGACGAATAATTAAGCTTATTAAAGGAATCTGAGAGGAGATACCAAGATCTTTAGTTTTATCTGCTGCGTGTGAATAATTTTACAGAAATGAGGTACTATTACATAAGTACTGTGTTAAGGTACTGGGACTTTACATGACAATTTGTGTTTTGAACTTTTCACTGGAGAGAGAGAGAGAACATTGTGCAGATTTACATGCAGGGCGTCATGAGGACGTCATTACTGAATCCAGGAGATACATTTAGCTTCTATTGGGGCAGAACGACTATCTTTCTGCTGTAGATGCCAAATATCACCAAAATGATTCAACTTACAAAAAACAAAGTTGTCATTTGATGTTCAGGTAATCAAAAAATGATATGACTTTATTGCTGCAATTCTTGGATCAGGTTTCTGATTACATTTGATCAAGCAGTTATGATTCTCTCGCTCATAATCCACCTACAGCATCTAATGTGGCGTACACACACACGTTTGGCCCACAGGTCTGAATCACACACACATTCTTCATGTGCTGACTTGCTCAGTCATGTGTGTGCAGACATTCTGCACACAGCAAAGATTCATCATGATCTCAATCCATATGCTGCTTTAACCTTTGACCTCATCCAGATTTAACAGGCAGGATTTTAATCCAGTTTGACTTTGGCTGAGGCTAATGTCTTTGTAAGAATCCAAACAGACAGATTATTGGAAGGTGTCTTTCTCTTAGATGTTCTGTAGATGTTTGTTCAGACATTCAAACATCAAACTTAAACTCAAACAACTCAAATAATATGTGATGTTCCTGCAGGGTTACAATAGTGTTGCCATGATAACACAAAAGGACTATCATTTTCTAAAAGACCCATAGAAACCTTTGAAGAACATCTAAATCTGCCGATGGACCCCTGAAATGATCTCAAAGATCTCTGGAAGCTCAGTTGTGAAAGCAGCTACAGTGACTGGAGAACCTGTAGAACTACAGCAGTATGGCAACGCAGATCAGTTTCCTGTCCCTATTTGCACCCTTGCAGCCACCACTGCTTGAAGTCCCTCATGACTGCTCACATCACCTCAAGATGCACTAGAACCTGCTCAAGGACATTTGAAAGACCTCAAGCACCATAGGATTCTTTGCAAAGACGCATAGAATGACCTCAGTGTCTCTTCAGGACCTCCTTAAGGAACAATAGGATTACCCTTAGAATCTCCTCTAGGAACTGTAGAACATTAGGAACACTTGGATGATTTTGCAACACAAGACAATCCGGAGGGATTTCTGGCTGTTCAAAAAAATTATGATTTTATTTATCATTGGTCACGTGGAAATGTTCAGCATGTGAGAACAAACTAGTGCAGTGTCATCATATAGACGTGTCATGTGTTCAGCTGCAGGTCTTCCACTGTGTGTAATGTGTGTTTTTAGCACCATAGTGATTGACCCCAGACAGGTACATTTAAAAAGATCCTCGTATGAATCTGATCTGTGCCATCGGCCCCGACATGCAAACATGTGAAACTGGAAGTCGACACAGAGTCCAAAGAAGTGTGGCGCTGGAACAGCTGAAAGCAGCAGATGGCTGACATAGTGCTGAACACACATATTCATCCACGTGCACCTCCATGACTTCATGTGTTTGGCGTCCGCTCAGAGCCTGAGTGTGTGTGTGTGTGTGTGTGTGTGTGTGTGTGTGTGTGTCCCTCTGCTGTTAGATGATCCCGGCAGGCTGCAGCAGCACAAAGACAAGCTGCTATAAGCAGCCCGGTGTTTGGTTTCAGTCGCTTTATCGCAGAGATGCACCGCTGAAACTGAAGATGGAAGACGGAAGACGTCTAAAAGCTTCTCACAGTAGACGGAAAGTTTAATGCAGGTTTGAACTCTTAAGAGCCTCTTACCACCTCTTCCATCCACTGCTCAGCCAATCAGCAGCTAACAGCGGCCGAGCCCTTCAGGTTCCAGGATCCTCCACTACAGAGCCTTGATTGGATCTGACCGGCATGGATTACTTTCTTCATCTCAGGGGGTTTGTGTTAAACTTTCAGCACCGGTCCAAACTGCAGGAGATCCGACCCGACCTGACACACAGCAAAGCTTCAGTCCAGACTACGAGCCCAGACCACGGGCCCAGACGAAAGCTGGATACAAAATCATTATTCGCTTCATATCAATGTAAATCCTTTGTGTTGAAAATGACTTAACTTCCACTAAAACAACGTCATCATAGGTTTTGTCTTCATAATTAGTTTTTCTAGCTGCTCTATGTTTTCTACTCATCTTATCATAATTAAACGTTTCCATCACATACCAACATGTGGTTGTTGAACTCATCACCTTTGTTTGACCGATCAGTGATGATTTGAGGAGAATCGGCCTCATTAGGTCAGTAGTGGTCCTCTCAAGGTGCAAAGCTCTCCTAGATGGACTCCTGTGCTGTTCCTCAATGAGATGAGGAGAGGAAAGGAAGAGGAGGAGGGCCTCAGCTGATGCTGCATCCCGCATGGCAACACACAGGCCTGTATGTCATCATCTCTGCCTTGTGCTGCTGCCTCACTTCCACGGGCCTCCTCTTTGTCCTCCTCCTCCTCCTCCTCCTCCTCCTCCTCCTCTTCTCTCTCAATCCTCCCCCTCTCAGCAGCCTTCAGCTCGCCCTGCATCTTTTCACTCTCCACTCTCCGTATCTCATCACTGAGCCCCCAGAGACGCACCGAGCAAGAGGAAGATGGGAGGAAATCACATGCAACCGCATCAAATATTCATGCAGCATTTCTACCAAAATCCAGAGCTAAATTATCAAACAGATGAAGAAATTATACTTTCTATTATACAAGAATAGGCCAGAGACAACATTTTAGAGGAGCTTTTTAGAGGCTTTAACACGTGTTCATGGATCCATAAGGGTCCATTCAAAGACCTCCAGACCTGAAGAGAAGAACAAACATCTACACAATGACACAACCTACAGAGGAACACACACAGACAGCCAGTTTGGATGCACATTTTTTCTCTATCACTTTGTCTCTGTGTGATTTGGTGATGGATGAGTGCAATAAGTTACAGCTTCTTAGAGCCAATGATGTGCGATGAAAAAACAGTCCTCCCTCTTATTCTGTCTTCTGTACAAATCCTGATGTTTATCATGAAGGAAATCCCTGAAACCAGTTGAGACCCTCTGACCTGCAGGATGATGATGATGATTATGATGATGATGTTGATGATGATGATGATGATGATGATGATGATGATGATGATGATGATGATGACGAGGGTCCATCAGCCTGCAGGATGTGCTGCAAGTGACACCACATCAATGAAGCTTGTGGTGAAGAATAATAATATTTGGTTCTGTGTTTGTGTCAGACATGAATGTGTGCACACATGGCAGCGTGGAGGCATTTAAAGCAGCAGCTGCAGCAAAGACTTATGAATGTACCCCCCCTCATTCATAAACACAAAGCGCTTATATAATGCCTATATGGCTCCTTCTCCCACTGCTATTTATAAGCCTCAGAGCTTGCAGGGAAAACACAGCGGCCAAATTCACGCTGCGCCCTTCAAGACCAACGCTCGGCCCCCAGGGGCTGCCGGGGCCCGACTACAGGGAGCTATTATTAGAGCCACGTCATGAGAGAGAGGGAGACAAAGTGACATGTGGGGGGAGGAGAGCGGACGTGGAGCAGCACCAGTGTGACCATAGAGGAAAAGTGCTGCTCTCTGATAAAAGAACCATGCTGATTTTCCCAGATTTGTGTGTGAAGACGTAAAGCAACGTCACCGAGGAAAGTGTATGTTTGCACAAACGCATATCGGGGTCGGGGACGTCCCACGTTGGTCCCGTTCCAAATGGGACACAAGAATCTCAGACACGTCACACTGCATTCAGAGCAGAGAGGACCTGATCTGACTCACTGACTGTGGTCAACACTTCATTTTCTCATTCCTCAAATTATTTTTGCCTTTAGATTTTTAAAATGTAATTATTTATTTATTTCTAAATATAATATCACAACTAAAAAATGTGTTTTAATTATTATTTAATTAATTTAATAATAGATTGTATTGAAGATTATTGTCTATCTGGATGAAGCAAGTAAAGATCAGGATGACTAACTACAAATCTAAAATGTCCTCTTTTAGAAAATGAAATGATTAGCAGACAAAACAGAGTGAGGAGGTGTTGTTGATCTCTGCGTAACATCTCTGGTGTGTAAATAAAGACAAATCAGCTGACCAACAACATCCAAATGGCAGTTTCATCATCATAACATTGACCTAAATGTGACATTTTGTCAATGTGCTGATCAATACACACTCTTCACACTGGCAGGAAGTCAGTGAGCATAGTGAGACGGCGACACCAGAGACCAGACCAGACCAGACCAGACCAGACAGGATGAGTGAACCCTGAAGGATACACACCCGGATAAAGGTACAACATGAAATACACACAGATTTTCCTGAATTGTTTACTCACTGTAGATACCTTTGGTCTACAACCAGTAGGTACCAGCTCTCTGCTGAAACACTGAGAATAAAGGGCTGATAGTATGAGAGAGAAAAAAAGTGGAAATAGTTAGAGAATGAAGTTGTACATTGCATGAAAAATAAAATAATAAAAAATATAAAAAAGGAACAGAAGTGAAATAATAGAATTATATTCTTATTCATTTCTATTTTGTATGTCCTTTTTAAGTACAGTAGATAAATATCACACACCAGGTACATGTTAGTGTAACACTCTAAACAGTGACTGTTCTTCACAATGTGTACTTTCCCTTATCTTATCTGAAATACTTTTACCTTGAAGTGAAGTATTTTTCCATTGTGGTTGTAGTATTGTTGCTATTGTATTAGTAGTATTATGAAGTTATTATTGTCTTAGATTCATGCTGAAGTGGGCATGTGTGTGTGTGTGAGCGTGAATGCATATGTTCAGTAAGGTCACAGTGCTCATTCATATGTATAAGATGTGATTGGCTGCCTGTGCACATGACCTGGATGAATCAGAGCTGAGGGCAGCTCACTGAACTGTGATTTATCAAGGCGCTCTGAGCTTCTTTATTAAGGTGGAAATGCTACTGTTGCTGTTCATTAAGGTGGAATTTTGCTCTTCGTTACGTAATGCAAAGGGTCTGATTATCGGGGTCAGGATCCTACTTGGGGTCACCTGATATTCAGTGGGATTTCTTTCCTGTGAGCTGAATAACTTGCCAGGTTTCAGGTTCCCAGCGTTGATTGAAATTTTGTAGACGTGTGAGCATGTGTGATATATTTCATGAATTGATATAATTCCTGAGATGTTTTTTTAATTTGTGCTCAGTGATTGTAACTTCCAAGGCTCTGTGAGTTGATGGTAGACGATGTGCAGTGATCATGGAATGCTGGCTGCTCTCCTTTCACCTCTTCTCAAACGGTCACTGCCGAGACATCTCATCAGCACTGGAGAACTTTCTTGGAATAATACCCTCCAGCCTGGTTGGCAGAGATTTGTTATTTACATAGTCATTATCATAGTCCAGTATTACAGATATAATTCCACCCGAGTGTCAAGAAGGAGATTAATTGCAAAATATAGAACTGTAACACCTCTGAGGTTGAGGTCTCTACTTATCAATCAACCCTTTGCAGGCATTTTCATTTACAATCTTCTGCCCTGTAGAATCTTCCTGCATATAAAGTGATGCAGTTTGTCTCTAGGCAAAGCAATGCTGAATCCCCCCTTGTGGTGATTTTTTTTCTCAAGTTGATTTATTTGATTATTTCTTGGGTCGTACCATAATGTAACCAAGCTGCAGGGGGGGGGGGGGGGGCATTGAATCACAGTGCACAAGATGTTCTGCCCACCTTGCACACACGTGTTGTCTGACAGCGTGAACACGTGTCTTTCACCACATTCACTGCCCGCGGTGTCGTGTTGTGATGATTAAGCCGCCGCGGTTCCTCATTTTGTGTGAATGCTGAGACCCCCCGCTGAAGGAACAGACCACCCCAGCCTCCTCAAAAATAGATCTGAGAATCCCCTCAAAGAAAGTGGCTGCGTCTAAAAATAGCCCACCCCCCCATACACACACACTGTTCCTGCCTGCTGTGTGTAGGGATTCCCTTTAACCCTCTGCTGTCTCACGCCATTTCACTGAATGTGTCTTTTGTCTACCACCTAAAGAGCTCCACCCTAAATAAACATTGTCTTGCGATAATGTGAACATTTCTGACAAACCTGTGAACAATAACAAATGACAATTAAGTGTATTTTCTACAATCAAGTGTCACGCATTCATTGTTGGACAGTGATGTGTCTTCTTCTGCCCTGATGGTTCCATTACAGCTTTAAAGCCAAATTACATTCAGGACAAAGAGCTTACCGGGTGGTTACTAATGATGTTGCTGCGTGAACACTATAGTTGTTTCCAGGTGCTTACTAGTGTTCAAGGTGTTTGCACGGGGTTCTAACTGAATTATTAGGATTAGATCAGGTGTCTGCTATGAGGATATAAGTTGGTTACTAGGGGTTTATGGTATTACTAGGTGGTTGCTAAGATAATTAAGTATAAGTAGTAAAGTAAATTGTAAATAATGTAAAAAGTAAATAGTAAAGTGTGTTACCCAGCAACCAGAATAATAATAACAATAATAATAAGTAGAGAGAGATTGGTGAATGAGCAGTGAGAGGGAAAGCGGTCAGGGGTCAGAGGTCAGTCAGCCTACCTGCTGTCCCACCTGCTCACAGTGATTCCCTTTGAATGCAGTGGAGACCTGCTGGAGTCGATACCAGCTCATCTGTTAGTGCTACATTACTCTTGTAAACAGGAGGTCACAGGGTTATGATGCCATGCGGCTTTATTGTCCCTGTGAGGATACAAACGTCAATAGGATGAACCCCTGAGCAGCGTGAGGGTTGGGGTCGCACAGAGCAGAAGGTGATCCGGACCCCAGAAGGGACAGGAAACAGATTAGAGTTTGGTTTATTCTACACCAGATTTTGCTGAAATCTGTCACTTTTTGGTTGTAAAGTTTCACACTATCAGACTACTACTCATTTAGGTTATGCATGTGACAGTTAAGTCAATTTACTCTCATTCATGTTTCTGTTTCTGTTGATGATCATGTTTCAGATTTATACTTCTTGCTTATTTGCTTTTGGCCTCATCATAAAGTATAATATTATGAAGCCAAGATAAAACACACTAAGAACAGTTCATTTCATTAATTTAACTCATTCAGCAGCACAGAACTCATTTGTGTTGTAAATGTGGCGAGAAAGCAGCTCTTTGTTTTCTCCAGATAAGATGATGATTTACTCGTAATCATTAGAAACGATTTTGCTCTCTTGAGCTCATGAGATAAAAATACAACAGTCACTCTGGGCCTCCACTCGCATAGGAATTGTTTTGTTTCTAACAATAACATCAATCTGCTCTCAGATGATTCCTAGACTCCTCTCACTCAGTTTCCAATCAATGAGACTTGTGCGATGTCACTGATGCCATTTCACCATCCACACATTCATCGATCACAGTTCATTTATTTATTAAACATACTATAGGTGGTAGAAACATAAAGCCTTGTTAACTTTAATATACATTATGTCCTATTATACAAATAATTTACAACATCGCAATACATTAAAGAGAAAGAAAAGGCCACAAGAGTCACAATATTCAGGACTTTGTTGTGCATATATGTATGATCAAACACCTGACATACATACATACACACACATACTGTACACATACATATACATACTTATTTTGCTACATACTGTACATGTCATACACAGGACACAATCAGGTTAACAAAATGAGATTAATTTCTGGCTGTTAGCACAAACAGGAAGTGTCATTTGAACTCTCTCTCACACACAAACACACACACTTCATTAGGTGGTTACAGGACTCAGGACAGACACAAAAAGCTGTTTTGTTTTTCACTCTCTCTCATCTTGATCTCATTTTAATCGCACTGAAATTAACAGTGAGGAATTTGGGTTTCAGCCTATTATTAAACCTTTTTGTAATTATAATTATGTTATTTTCCATCACACAGTTTAATTTTAGTCTTTTTAAAACTTAAACCCAACATTTAGCTTCAAACACTAATGACAAATGGTCTGAACTACTGTTTCATTTCAACCTGCTTCCACCTTCTCTAATGTGACCATTTTATGCTTTTCACTAAGAAACATTGATAAAGTAATTGATAATGTTTCTTATTTTGCAGCCCTCCATACAAAACAAAATGTTAACAGAAAGCTCAATGTCATGAATGACTGATGGACATTTTGATTCTCTTACGTTATGGATCTGGATCAATATTAGTGAGGGTTCTGTGTGGAGTGACAAAGTTAGCTAAGTTGCAATTTTAAGACTATAATTCTAAGATAACCATCCAGCAATTGAATCAGCGTGAGTGTTTGAGGGTGACATCATGACGCTTTGTTATGATGCTGGTCATGTAGGATGTTATTGAAGGTTCCTGGTGGGTGGTTACTAGAATGTTCCACGTGATTGCTTGAGGTTACAGTTGTCTTTGAGGTCATTATTAGTCATTACTGCTAAACGGTTATTACAGTGTTTGAGGAAGTTACTATTGTATTCCAAGTGGTCAGTTTGAGTGTTTTAGCCGTTTTATTAGAGTTTAAGATGGTTACTAGGTGTCGAAGGTGTTAGTGTCAGGAATGCTGTGGAGAGTGCAAAGGGTGGTTGCTATAGGGCTATTAATGAGTTCATAGTGGTTACTAGTTGCTGGTTGCTATGGGCTACAGCGTGTTCAGCCTGGACATAACAGCATTACTGAGCGTTAGCCATGTGACAATTAGAATTATATATGCATTAATATCATTGTAATAATGATTGTTTAAGAACAATAGTGATGTGTTACCCAGCAACCATACAAATAACAATAGTTTGTCACAGAAACAGTGTGTGTTCGGTGAACCAGTGACAGAGAGACTGGTCAGAGGTCAGTCAGCCTTCGGTCTGTTCTACTATGTCAGGATAATAACGGAACATGAAACCTTAAACATGTAGCAACTTCCACAGAAAACAGATGGAGCTCTTACGCTTTTTAATTATTTTTTCATCTATTAAACCACATAACAGGAAGACTGTTTACATTCAATACATTAGCTGACACAATGTCTGGGTGAAGCGAGCTCCAATAAGGCACTAATAACAGATCTCACATCACGTGTACTGATGGATTATGTTTGCATGCATTATTGCTTATTGATGTGACGTGACGTGTGTGTTTTTCTTCTCGTGAAACTTTGCTTCGCCTCGTTAACTCTCTGTAGTCTGTCGGTTTGATAGTTTTAGTCTTCACAACATTTCTTTCATTTGTCAGGATGTAGAAAGTCTTGAACAGGCAACAAAACATGGCGTGATGGATTTCAGCCGTATATAGATTCCTGTGCTATCAGAATCAGCTATGAAAATCAGACAACAGGTAATGAGTGTGTTCATTGATAACACAAGAAGCTACATGAAGATGGAAACAATAAAGATCAACGATTTATCAAAAATAGATCACAGCTGAAAATTCCCACAAACACACATGGCAATAATAAGTGGAAATAAAGAAAGGAAAAACCAGGAATTACTCCCAATATTGCTTCTTAATTTTATACTACCATCAAAATCAGACAAATTCAAAGCTGACATGAGCTCTGCAGATAACCATGAAAATGAAATGTGATGCTTAAATCGATCAATGCCTTGAATTGATCGATATCCGCGCAGACGACTCACGACGACTCACTTGAGCTTGAACAGGTTTATACTTGATTTAAGTACGCATATGCGTACGCACACGTGTACGCACACATACATGTACACATACATGTACACATACATGTACACATACATGTACGCACGGCAGCAGCAGGCCTGACCTCTGCTGCTGCAACAACGCATTCCTTTACGTTGGTACATCAACAACATTCAGAGCATGTTTGCTGCTGTTGTTTGTTTGGTTTCTTTGACCTATGATGTTTGTAGAAATATGCCCAGTGGACACTAAAGCAAATACACATGTAAATACCAGACCACTACCTAGGAGTAAAGGCCTGGTTACATTGTATTCTGGGTTAGTGATTTGTCAGCTGCTTAGTTCAGTCGACGTCTACGCAGAATCTGAGCGGAGGATCTGAAAATTGTGATGTAGTGGAAAATAGCGCTTAGCTTTAAGACTTTCAGCCCTCACTCCGCCCCCCGGTGGATGTAGTATTTAACTGTCAAGAATGATGTAACAAATGTGTGTGAACGTACGTATATGCACAGTTTAAATAAGTTATAATCCTGCCCTAGCTCATTGTTGCCCCCACAGGTCAGCATGCGTTACTGCACCAGTGTCCCTCCATTTGTTATTTCATCTTTCGACAAACTGAGATCAAAGTGCGGCGCTGTGCTGACATTCAGCTTCTTTCATGGAAGGAAAATCTCTGCAGTCCATTATTTCCCAGACAACATTTAACTCACAAAACATTCTCTCTGACACACACACACGCGGGCACACGGTTACTCGTTCATACTTTCGATAAATAAAATAAAAGTGCAAATAAATATTTAATTTTTCATGTTTTGCTGATGGCATCAGATATTTCATTAAAGGCCAATGCACAGACTGTCATTGCTTCATACAGGATCTATAGATTTAACCTCAAACATTTCAAGACAACATCACTAAAGTTTTGAACCCAACCAAGTTTTGAACCCATGAGATACTCAGATCACATGTCAGATGTTCTTTGACTGTTGAGTTTTAAATCATTGATATTATCAATTATATTATTTGTCTTTTTTCTTCTCCATACAAAGCTTCAGTAATGTTGTCAGAAGTTTTTTTTTTTCATTCTGATTGCTGATGTTTCGTGTGTTAAAGCTCGCATACTAAATGAGCGACACTGAGGTAGATGTTACCACAACAACAGATCAAACAGACTTACAGCATTATGATCAAACATCAAACAGCAAAGCGACCAAACGTCTGTGAAAGCATTTTCACTTTTCACAACATTCAACATTTTCATCAAAGCTCCCAGCTGGAGATTTGATTCTCAATAAAGGCAAAGTAAATAATAATGATAATAATAATGATAATAATGATAATAATGATAATAATAATAATAAATACATAAGTAAAAATGTTTGAAATAATAATAATAGATTGACCAATTACTCCCCTTTAAAAAACTATAAATCTACCAGAACATATTATTATTATTATTATTATTATTATCGTCGTTCTTGTTGTTGTTGTTGTAGTACAGGTGATATTTTTGAGCTCTTCTCTTGTTCCCATAGTTCAGGTTGAGCTTACACTAAACATGCTCTTCTTCTGAGGCATGTGTTGGTTTGAACATGATGCCTGGTTCCAAACAGGACAAACACCTTCTCACACGTCTGGTTTCTCCACAGTAAAGAAGGTTTGATCTCCCAGAATACATGGAAACATGAATACACAGAGCCAGCAGATACACATTAAATACAGGTGTTATTCAAGTAATGTTTGTCGTACCTCAGTGTGAATGGCAGCTCTGATGGGGAAGTCCTCCTCTCCTATGAATGTCCATGTTTATATCCACTTTTTGTTTCATCTCATCCCTTCATCACAGAAAGGAGGAAGAGGAGGAGGAGGAGGAGGAGTCATGGTAGTAGCTGTCGTAGTACTCGTAGTCGTAGTAACAAGGATGTTGTTGCCAATAGAAACGGTTCTGAGGAGTTGTTGGGTCCATGGCGACAAATCATCATCCAACACCTTAAAGTCAAACACAAAGTCCCATTGAGGACATCATGAGGGACATAAAGTCACTGCGTCTGGGATAACAGCAGACAAATCATGACATCATCATGACAAATGAATTACATTCACTTTTAAAACATTTCCTGCAAAACATATTCTGACTTTTCGTGGCCACAGAAACCTTGTGTAGTGAAATACTTGATTTCAAAGAAGAAAAAGTTGTAACACTAAAACTGCTGTGTGATGAGAAGAGGCTGAAGTCAACAACACTGTAGGACTAAACACAGACACACAGACACACAGACACACACATGGAAGAGGGGCAGAAGGTCCCGTGGCAGTCATTCATCAAGTGTGAGTGACATCACGGCTGGATAAGTGTCTTTAAATAACACTGACCTTCGATCTGAGCAAATGTGTGACATGTAAACGAGCTCATCAATGCTGCTTCTCAATGGCTTTCACCACTAAATATCTTGTATTATATGAGATGCTGACTGCCAGAATGAGCTCAGTAGAACACGAAATACATAGCCGGTATAAATGTTGTATTTTTCCTTTAAGTGGTTTGGAGAAATTTAAAGGTAAAATTGGCTCTGGTGGGTTGTGACTTCCAGTTGTGTCTAATGGCTAATCTGCTCAAACAGCAGCAGATGCTGCCCCCTGCAGGCTGAAGGCAGCACTGATGTTGACCCTCCACAGAGCAGACCATTCTAATGAGCCAATCACGTGACAACCTGCAGACACATGCTAGACAAGACTTCAGACGTGAACATCCTGACATGGCGACGTCTGTTTTTGTATTTTCAGACTAAAGTGGTAAACTTAAGTTTGCTGTGAGGTCGCTCACCTCAGTGTCAGCTCGCCCTCGGTGTGATTAGCCTCCACTATCAGGAATCCAGGGGTCAAAGGGTCGTCCCCCCCATCCATATATCCATCTGTCTGTAAGTCCATTCTTCTCCTGGCTCATATAATCCAAACAGCCCCCCCTCACAGTGAAAATGTCTACGGAGATCAAAATTATCCACTGCTCCTTGACTTCCTGTTTGTTGTTTTGTCCATGTGAGCCACTCGCTCGCTCACTCACTCACTCGCTCGCTCACTCGCTGTTGGTTCATGGTTCAGGCTGAAGATTTAATCCATGACGAAGCTCATTTCCTGCTGCACTTTAGTCGATATCTTTATCGCTGTAAGTCAAATCCCTTTGGGCGTTTGTGGCTCTCATAATCGATCAATAATGAAATAACTGATAAACACCTCTGTTTTCTTCCTTTCCCCCCTTTGGGTCATGGTAGGCTGAACATCTTTGGGCTAGATATAGACATATGGGGCTTAAATCTGCACATTTCCAGACATGACCTTCAGCTTTGTGACCTTGTGATGACCATTGATCATGATTTAGACTAATTCATCAATTCATCAATTCAAATAAGTGATGATTAAATTGTTTTCTTGCTTTGCCCTGTTTTGAACCACAAGCATTTCAAGACATCACTTGTGTTCGGCATCTTGAGATTTGAGCATTTTATGGGCCATACAATTGGAAATAGATATAAAAAAATATGACACATATTTCCTTTGTGGTTTCTGGACTATTTCAGGGCAACAACAACAATTAACCTATTAATCAATAAAATAACCAAAAGGATTAATCTAATAACTTAATCTGAGCCATTTATGAGTCAGATTCTCTATGTTTGCTCTGCTAACAGGTCATGTACAGTATAATGTATATATAATGAGAGTAATATATGTAGTACACTGTATTTATAGTGACGTATTCTTTTGGTGGAACCAAACAACATGGATGCTTCACAATGTGGAGGCTTCTCTCTCTCTCTCCCTCTCTCTCTCTACAGTTTAGTCGTGCGTCCTCTTGCTCCTTGTGGCACAGACAATACCGAACAGTCGGGAATGTTGCTATAGAAACTGCATCCACTGAGCGCCTGCAGTGCCCTCCGTGTCCACACAGTGGCGCTGTTGCTTTTGAAATGCTTCAACATGTTTGCACAATGCTGTGGAATTTACAAAGAAGCTCAGAGGCTGAACCTGCACGTGCCAAGGGCAAAAAGAGTTCCCTGGGTTTTGTCTTGTAGGCTTTCGTCAACACAAATCTGTTATAGAGTGTGTTTGATTATTCAAACGTGTTGAGTTTACAGCCTCTGCAGTCTGAGCGAAACACTGACCCCGAAACAAACATGAATAACAGGTGTGTGAGGCTCATTGCCTCCACGTGCATCAGTCTGTCCACTCAGATTAAATTGGTCCTGTAATACGTCTCTGCACAGACAGACAAAGCAAATGTAAACTTTGGAACCTTCAATCTCCGATCAGTGTGACAACATAAATGAGGCGTTTACTAAGATCTTAATGTTAAATATAAAGTGCTACAATAGGATACAGGCTGATGATTTCTAAGCTTTGCTCGTTTTCTTCTCGTGACTTCCTAATAACCAACCAGACACGTGCGTAATGGAAGACAGTTTGAAGAGGGCGTGGGTTTGTCCACTGTTGATGGCAGAAAAAAAGGATCTTGCCAGTCTAAGCTGAAGCTGGAGCGCAGGATGTATGATGTGTCCTGGCACACATGTGTCATGTGTCGGTCCCTCAGCAAAGCAGCTGAGGCGTGACCCGATTCAGACTCAGACGTCGGTGAGCTTGCCGCTGTAGGCTTTGTGCGGGCTGCAGTTGGTGTATTTGATGGAGTCTGCGTCGTCACTGTCCATGAAGTCGGATTTGCACAACGACGGTTTGCTGTCGCTCTTCTTGAACTCCCCGAATGCAGGCTGCTGCTGCCCGCAGGTCACATGCGTGTACTGCAGCTGCTCCTCGTGCTCCGTCTCCCGGTGGTAGAAGTAGTTGAAGTTGGACACGATCACAGGAACCGGTAGCGCGATGGTCAGCACGCCGGCGATGGCGCACAGAGAGCCCACGATCTTCCCCCCGATGGTGACCGGACACATGTCGCCGTACCCTACTGTAGTCATAGACACCACCGCCCACCAGAACGCGTCTGGGATGCTGCTGAAGCCGGAATGGGGGTCGTCCGTCTCTGCAAAGTACACAGCGCTCGAAAACAAGATGACTCCGATGAAGAGGAAGAAAATGAGCAGTCCCAGCTCCCTCATGCTGGCCTGGAGAGTTTTCCCAAGGATCTGGAGCCCCTTGGAGTGTCTGGAAAGCTTGAAGATCCTGAAGACTCGGACCAGGCGGATGACCCTCAAGATGGCCAGAGACATGGCCTGCTGTCCGTTCCCCTGGTGCTCAGCAAGCTCCAGACCCAGCGTGATGAAGTACGGCATGATGGCCACAATGTCTATGGTGTTCATGATGTTCTTGAAGAAAGCAGGTTTGCTCGGGCAGGCGAGGAACCTGACCAGCAGCTCAAAGGAGAACCAGATGATGCAGAGCGTCTCCACGATGAAAAACGGGTCAGTGAAGGGGTTGGGCCTCTTGGGTGGCTGTGTGGTGCCGTTCACAGGCACCAGGTACTCCTCATGCGTTCTGCTGTCCTCTCTGAACTCAGGTAAAGTCTCCAAACAGAAAATCACAATCGAAATCAGGATCACCAACACAGAAACGATGGCGATCCCCCTGGCAGGTCCCGAACTCTCCGGGTACTCGAACAGGAGCCAAACCTGCCGCTGGAACTCGTTCTCAGGCAGCGGTCGCTCTTCCTCCTTTATAAATCCCTCATCCTCCTTAAAGTTCTCGATCACCTCCTCTCCCAGTTCATAAAATTTAATCTCCTCCATGAAAATGTCCACAGGGACATTAACGGGTCTCCTGAGCCTGCCACCCGACTGGTAGTAGTAGAGGATGGCGTCGAAGCTGGGTCGGTTCCTGTCAAAGAAGTACTCGTTCCTCAGGGGGTCAAAGAAGCGCATTCTCTTCCGCGGGTCACCCAGCAGGGTGGTGGGGAACTGGGCCAGGGTCTTCAGCTGTGTCTCAAAGCGCAGGCCGGAGATGTTGATGACCACGCGCTCACAGCACTCCTGGTTCTCGGCTCTCTCCGGGTCGTACACATCCTGACAGGACAGAGCGGCCAGTGCCACGGTCTCATCCAGGTTCTCTCCAGGCACCACTGTCATCTTTCTCCCTAAGACCCGGGAAGAAAACTCAACCATGAGTTTTCAAAATCACTTCACAATTTCAAAAACTCAATTTTCAGGTTAAAATAGCAATTTTTCTAACCCTCACTCAGCTGCTACATAACTCTGCAGGTGTGTGTTTAGTGCTGTTCCTCTGAATTCATTCAGCTCCTGAGGTGTGTGAGGCACCTTGTGTTTAATCTGCTCCAGGGGAAGAAGCAGCTCGGTCTGAGGAACCTCCATTCATCCCCACAAACAAACAGTGTGGGGATGAATGGAGGGCAGAGAAGAATCGCCCCTGAGCTCTACATTTGCACATTGCCCCTCAAAGCTCAAACAGGCGGCACGAAGGCTTCATTGTAGTAAATATGAACTCAATGGAGGAATGATGATGAATGATGATCAACCAGCAGCTGGTGTTGACTTGTGCTCCAGAGGACACGATGATCTTGTATAACCTGGAGATGAACTGGTTTCATGGAAGCTCAGGTGGGTGAAGCTTTGTTCCTCTGACATGTGATGTGAGAACAAAGGTCCGGTTGGTGTCTGACCTCTTGGTTCTGTTTGGATCACAAAGTCTGCGCTACTGTGTGTGTGTGTGTGTGTGTGTGTGTGTGTGTGTGTGTGTGTGTGTGTGTGTGTGTGTGTGTGTGTGTGTGTGTGTGTGTATCATCTCCTACCCTGATCCCAAAGCTTCCCGGTTCTGTTTCCCCCCAGAACAGGGCGACGGTTCCCGCTCCCGCTCCACTGGCCTCTCTGCTCTCCAAGCGCCGCGCGTAGTTTGGACACGCTCGGATGTCAACGGCTCCGAATGTGTCCAACGTGTCCAACGTGTCCAGCAAAACGTCCTTCAGCTCCGCGTCACGTCTGCAGGTCTGTGTCTGGCATTCTTCCTCCTCTCCGCGCTCCTTCCTCCTCCTCACTCCGACGCTTCTGTCTGGACTCTCGGCTGTCACATTCGCTGCATTTTAAGCAGGCAGAGCCCTCCCCGAGCTGACGTGTGTGGACGCTCACACACACACACCAGCCAAACACACACACACACACACACAGATGCATGCATACACACGGAGGACTCGCGTGTCGCAGACGCTCGCCACATTTCGGGCACTTAAGCAGCGCGTAACCGACCTGTTGTCCTCAGCGAGCCGCAGCTTGGAGCTCAGTGTGCGGCTGTGACCATAGGGACACACACGGACTGGGATGCGACACTCGGGGCTCGGTGGAGGCTGAACACGGACAAACATAACCAGGCTACTTTCTTTTTTTTACTCAAGTAGTCAACTCTAGTCAACTCCTAAATTGCAAAACCAATCAGCGGCACTGACACTCAGGCGGCCAAACATTACACTGTCATCATGCAAATAGTCCAAGTTAAGTCGTGCAGACTTGTGTAAACATCAGCATGTCCCCGCTGTGTCCTGCTGCAGGTGGTCACTTCCTCTTCCTGTGACACTGGTGTGTCGGTGTGTGTGTGTGTGTGGGTGTGGAGCTTCAGGTGTGTTAGATGTCACGTGTGCCCTTAAGATCCTGCTTCTTGTTCACGGAACCTCAAAAAAGTGCAAACCTGAAAGTAGAATCCATACTGTGGAATAAGAATATTTGTAATGGTGAAAAAAATAGCAGTATACTTTTGACAACTCTAGACGGAATACAATGTTGAATGTATGTGGTCGACATGCAGTTAAAATGAGGTTTCAACGTTTTGTTTTGGTACGAAATAGAGACTGAAAACAATATTCAATAATTTATTCAGCCATCTATCTGCTCAAAGACACACAGGCAGAGAGAGGCACGAGACAGAGAGAAAGAGAGAGAGAGAAAGAGAGTCAGAGAGAGACAGAGAAAAAGAGAGAGAGAGCCATACAGAGAGAGAGAGAGCAAGAGAGAGAGAGCACGTCACACTGCAGACGCTGAAAGATGGAAGCCGTCTGACGTCCTCATGCTTGTCTGATCGGCATGCAGCATCAAAACCGTGAAGAAGAAACATCAGCTGTTTACGTCTTTGTTTCCTTTGTTCTTCCTGCGTGGAAACACGAGCAGCAGCAGAGGGTGAAGATGAGTGTGGATCTGTGGAGTGGATGAAGGTAAACACACTCCTGTGCTGAGCAACAAGTACACCGTGTGTGTGTGTGTGTGTGTGTGTGTGTGTGTGTGTGTACGTTGGGGGTGGGGGGTAGTGATGGAAATAAGGGAGAGTTTCTGGGCTCGAGCACCAGTGACGTCTATTCCTAAAATAACTGGATTTCTCTCAGGGCCACAGGAAAAGTTTCTTTTCCCATGGAGAAGCCTGAGGGAGAGAGGAAGAGGGAGAGAGAGAGGGAGAGAGATTGAGAGAGGGGGGGGAGAAACACAGAGAGAGAGGGAGAGAGAGACAGACAGGCAGACAGATGGAGAGAAAGAGAGAGAGAAAGAGAGAGAGGGAGAGACAGAGACAGAGAGCGGGAGGGAGAAGGAGAGAGAGAGTTTCATCATTGTTGAGAGGAAACTCTTAATGTGCTTCATTTGGACAAACTATTTGACTGGTTTATATTCCATGTATTTCCTGCTGCTCTGCTCAGATGAGGTGGACCCTGTGTGGACGGGGTGCAGGTTCTTTCTCTAACTGTGTCTCCATCTCGGTGAAAGCCGTTCCTGAATCTCCCTCATTGTGGCTCTCACCAGTCATGACCTCATTTTCTGTCTCCCGTGAGCTCATTGGCCACAAAGATACCCTGCATGGTGACAGATTGTTTATTTTCTACAATCCCGATCCGCGATTTTCGTCATTTAGTTTAATACGTGAAAGCTGAATTCTGCTGGATGACGACGCTTGTTTGAGAGAGTCTAGACTACACTGCAGGCTGAAGCTTGAGTTTTCCATCCCGTCACACGTTGCTGTCGTCATAGTAACACTGACCTCTAGTGGCTCCACCGAGACTAACACCAAAAAACAAGGAAAACTCGAGAAAAAGACGGCCGAAGCTCGCGTTTTCTGTTTCAGCTTCAGCGACATGTAAACAGGCTCTGGCAGACAGCTGACCTGGGTATGCAGAGTTAAACAAACCAGTAGCTAATTAACCAAATAAGTCATCAATCATCCCCTTTAAATAAACCGTATTCTGTCTGAAATATATGTTTGATCCCTTTCCCACACTCTGTTTGAAAATCATTTGTCTTGCCCTTATTTATGTTATGGGCCACTTACACCAGTCTGACATGAGAACTGTCTGTGTTCCTGGAGGACGGCTGGCCTCTCTGACCGCCTGCACGGCTGCAGGAACACACCGCCCGCTTGCATGCTTTGAAAAGGCCCTGCAGCATGTTGACTCTGACGTAATCTGGTTTTCTTGGAGCCAGCTTCTCCATCTACGACCTGATGCTTCTGCAGGCTGCTAGAACCATGAGATGTCTTGTTTTTCATAGCAGCACTGGTTTATATTTGTCTGACACATTTTTACAGGCTCAACACAGGTGAGCCACGTGAAATACGATCTTATTTGTACTCTGGAGCTGCTGATGTTTGCTTCTCACTGCTCTTTCAAATTCAAAGCCTCCAGCAGTTCAAGGGGCGGAGCACTTGCAGGAACCAATCAATCTTTGCCAAAACGCATTTAGGTAGACGAACGCAATTTGCCAGTAGATGCTGGTGGCAAACAAATGTGTGAAATGAATCGTGTTCCTGTGAGACCTGACAGCGGCAACATGTGGTTCTATTTCAGGTTTTGCTTGAATGTATTTTGCTTGATTGACTGGTGCCGTGTTCGTCGCTTCTTCTTCTGTATTAAATCCTCCAGCGGCCATAATTGAATTCAGATTGGGGTTTGTGGCGATAATGAGCTGTGATCAGCGTCTCCGCCTCTGCTCGTCCTTTTGGCTCATTAGAGGAAATGAAGGCGCTGACATGATGGCTGACAGGCTGGAAGTGGTCATGCAGCGGTGAGCAGGCCTGTTGTTATTCATATCCACTGTCAGCCAATCAGCAAGGTTCAGTCTGGACTAATACACGTGTAGCGATGCCCTCAGAGAGACGCACGGCTGCAGGTGTCACTGTGCCCCTGATGCATGGTGAAGCTCTGCGCTCGTCTTCCTCGCACAGACAGAAACTGGGTTAATATTTGAGGGATCAGCAAGGGAGCTCTGGGAGTTTGAATCATGTGGGAATCAACAGGAAGTCCTCTTGAATTTGAGCTTCAAGCGGAATCGCCCTGAGAGAGACGCAGAGAGAGAGAGATCAGAGCTTCCAGGCGCGTTCCACCTGTAGTAACCACCTACACAAGGATACAGAATGTAGATCTGCACCTCGCCGTGTTTTCCTTCCCGCTCGGTCAAGGTGACAGCTTAGGTGATGGCAGTGATTTGTCCTTGTGCTGGCCGTGTCATTAGCTTGTGCGGGGCCTTGCCGCTCTCCTGAGGATCCATTAGCAGATTGCATGGTTCACTACACTGCCTCTGTGTGTGAAGAGATGAATTCATTTCACGCCGGGCAAACTCGAGCCGTTTCTCCCAACACGCTTCATGCAACCTCAAACGTCAGCTGTTAGCGATCAGGCAGCCGAGCAAGGCATGGAGAGTTTACATGCAAGCGGTGCCCCCAGTGTGGCGTCTGGTGTTATGCAGCTTCCTGTTCTTCACGCTGAGTCAGCACCCAGTAGGATTCAGCCCAGAGGTGCTTCATCCGCCAAGGACATCCTGGAAAAGTCACAGAATTTGAAAGGGTGTTTTCCAGGAATGGAAATGTTTCGGAAAACTCATGGAAATGTGTAACAATGATGTCATCTTGACGAGAGAATTTGAGGCAAAATAGGACTTTTATTCCCCACACACAGAGCTTCACTACCAATAATATGGAAACGACACAAATGACGGAGAATAAACGTTAGTGAGACGTGAAGGAGCTGAAAATCATCACACTGAGCTGAAACGTTTACAGATTCCGTCTGTGTGTTTGTCTGTGTGTGTGAACCTGAATGTAACCTTCCCAACTTCATCTCACACACACACACACACACACTTCCTCAGCATGATGGAACAAGCTAAAAGTAGCTTTATTGTAGCTGTAAATCAGTTGGGTGACGGAGTGATACTGCACGCTGATGTACGCAAGTACGCGGTAAAAAGCAACCGTTACTGCATCCTGCTACACAGAACACACAGCTAATCTGTCAGTGAGGAGGACAGGAGTGTGTGTGTGTGGGGGGGGGTGTGTGTGCGTGTGAGGCAACATGGACGGGCAGAATAAGAGCGACGACAGTAAATCACATTAAGTGGAAATGATCTAATGGATTCTGCTCTGTAATTATGCTCCTCTTCTCCATCAGCGTGTCTGTGCTCCGGGTGTATTTCTGTCAGGCTAGAAGGGGGCGATGTTATTCAGAGCTCTGTGTGTGTGTGTGTGTGTGTGTGTGTGTGTGTGTGTGTGTGTGTGTGTGTGTGTGTGTGTGTGTGTGTGTCGTCTGGCAGTTTGATCAGCCTGCTAATAGAGTCTGCACAGAGGTCACGGCCGAACAGAGTAGAAAAAATAATAAATAAATACAATTAAAACTGCAGTCGGGCGAGTTTCACCCTAAAAAAAGAAATCAGAATAAAACAAAATGAGGATTTATATATTTTACAGAATAGAGTACAATTTGCAAATAAAATCCAAATCAGTACTAACACCAACACAGTGTACAATGCTGTATGTAGTTTGTGTACTGGTCTGGGTGGGTCTGGTTCCAGCACGGCTCACTGGGCTCACTGGGAGTCTGGGACTGGGAACTACTGCCAACTCTGGACCATGTGGAGCAGCGTCTGGCTCTGAGGAAGAGAAAAACAAAAACCACCTAGCCTGAGGAAGGAGGAGGAGGAGGGAGAAGAAGAAGAGGAGGAGTGGGGGGGAGGGGTGGTGTAAAACTCCTCCAACAGGCAGGGAGGGGCTTTCTCTGGGTATGGACAGTAGCCACCCCCTTCATATCCCTTCATTTATTCCCCAGTGCTGTAGCGCCACTCATTGTTCAGCCCTGGTTAAGGTCTTTGTTTCAGGGACCCTCGACGTCCTCTTCATCACTGTGATGGTTTAGTCAGTCAGTGTTCAAGCTTTAATGCCCTGTGAGGCAGCAGCTTAGTTTCACTTATTTGGTTTAAATGTGTGTGTGTGTGTGTGTGTGTGTGTGTGTGTGTGTGTGTGTGTGTGTGTGTGTGTGTGTGTGTGTGTGTGTGTGTGTATGTGTTTGTGTGTGTGTGTATGCATGTATGTTTGTGTGTGTTGATTTCATCTGGGCGACGTTGCATTCTGCTGTCATCTTCATCATGATGACAAACTGCAGCGGCTTCTTATCACTCCCATCTGCAGCCGCTGCCGAGGAGGAAGCAGAAACCGCATCTGACGCCAGATTAATTCAGCCGTTACCCCTTCGGGGCCCGGGGGGGGGGGTGCTTACCTGCCATGCCAAGCTGTCGGTAACCTTGGTAACCGGGGGGCTGTCCTCTATTCCTCAAAGGAGATGCAGAGCAGCAGAGGTCGACCTGTCGCATCCCATCGGACGCACCATGCAGCACGATGTCCTCGCTCCATCATAGCCAGGGAGGAGGCTCCACACACACACACACACATTTCAGCCCCTTCAGTGGGAACGTGTTTCTGATGTACCAATCTGTTAAACCTATTCACTTGATGAATCTTTGTCCTGCGTCGGCACCAATGGTTTGAGCGTTTTAATGATCCCCTCATTAATTAAGACAAAGCTTCAGACGTTCAGCACATTGCAGAACCACACAGTCAGAATGTGGAAACGTCCCTCAGCCTCCGTTGTCACACTGCGGCCAGTGGCACCAGGAGCATCTGACCGGGTTGTTAGCGTGTCGTAGGTAATGCAGCGAGCGAGAAAGATGGAGCCTCAGCAGAAGAACCACAGGGCCCTCCATTCTGAGACACGTTTAAGTCACAGGCTTCATGTCTAATCATGTGCAAATCTGTGATACGTTTGTTTTGCAAAGGGTACGATAACGATGAACCCTGCCTGACACCAGACTATGCCCTGGTCCTCCTGAGGGTGGCACTAAAGGAGAGCTGCTGCTGCTCACCAGGATTTAGGGCTAAATAGATGTAGAAATTGTGTGAGGGGCTTCCTGAGAGATGACTGTCAGCTCGCCCTCTCTCTCGTGCATGCGCTCTGTCAGCCCATGTGTGTGTGTGTGTGTGTGTGTGTGTGTGTGTGTGTGTGTGTGTGTGTGTGTTTGTGTGTGTGTGTGTGTCAGTGCAGTGTCAGGTGTCAGGGTGTCTCACGTTGATGAAGTGGTAACTTTCTCTTGACCTCGTTAAAGGCTGTCTGAGGCGGCCCGGGAGGTCAGAGGTCAGGTTTCCCCTCAGCAGCTGTGAACAAACAAAGAAGCACAGACGCGTTCGTATTCTAACGTCCACCTGTCAGACTCAGAGCATGAGTGACCCAGCGTGGAGCGCAGCTGAGTCCTCTGCCTCCACCAGGGGTGCTATGGGGAGGGACTTCCTCTAGGTAGGGAAAGTAACTATACCCTTCCTTATTCATTCCGTTTTCCTGGGTGTGTTTTTAGTGCTGTGATGCAGTGCTCACCCTGCTGATGCACCATTGACCTCTGGTCTGAGTTCTTGATGCTCATGCTGGCGCCTGAGCACATAACGGCGGCAATAGAGCGACATCCATCACAGCTGCTCTGCCCATCACCCATATTACCCATTACACACTGGGAGAGTCGTAGAATCACATCATCTCTTTCTGTCCCTGGCCACCTCATCAGGTGTGACCTCCAGCCTCCCCTGCCCTGGGTCACACATGGAGTTCATACGGCCCCTTGTTCAGGTCCTGGACCGTCTGATCAGAGCTCAGAGCCACAGCAACTTATTCACTTAAACATTTTACAAAATGTTTCAATAAAAACAAATACTAAACAAAAAAACAAAGAAAAGTTGTGATTGTTCAGTCTGGAGATGTTTAGCTAACAAAGTCTGTGAGGGGTTGGTCTGGACCGACATGTGGGTCTGCTGATCAAAACCTGTATTATATGTGACGCTGACTGCCAGAATGAGAATGATGGAACCTGTCTCACCTCTTTGATCTGATGGAACCTGTCTCACCTCAATGCTGTCTCCTTTACCTCCTCTCCCTCTTCAGGCTGCTGTCCTCTCCATTGGTTTTGTTTTTGAGCTTCTTCTTGGCGTCCCTGACATGAAACATGAGCGCTCTGTCCTTTTCACAAGGGAGGTCAAGATCAGTCTTGACTTGGACTCGTGCTGAATGACTTCAGTTGGACTTGAGAGTGGTGAGTTTGGAATTCACCTAGATTTGTGTTAACAGGGAGGAAACTTGATCTCATGGCTGAACTTGGATCTTTGTTAAATGTCTTGAAACGTTAGAGTCAGAGTGCATGAGACATGACTCTGACTTGTACGTGTCAGATTGCCTCACACCTAAACTTGAACTTGACTTGGGCCTAGATTATGTCAAGTGACTTAAATCTTGACCTGAGACTCCAGTTAGACTTGTGACAGGTGACCTTCCACCTCACCTGGAGTCCTTACTGAAGACTACAGAGACTTGACTTGAGACTTGTGTCCGTCCTCTGACTCGTCGTCCTTCCTTCAGGTTTGGGTTTCCCTGCTCTGAATTTAGCTCACACAGATATCTGCTGAGTCGTGTTACACCACAAATACTCTCAGTGGTCTTCGTCAGACTCCACGTTCATCCTTCAGCAGCTGCAGCAGGAGCTGAGTTAGTGTTGTTCATCAGCTCACCTCCTGCATTCATTCAGTCCAGCCTGTAAGGACCTCAGGTCAGGAGTTAACATGCTCCTGCAGCTTTCAGGAATATTCTGTCTGATGACGTGGTTCTCATTGATGGTTGGATTTTAATGCAGGCCTCATTGTTTAACATTGAAATGATGAATCAGTCAATCAGACCATGAATCATGGATGTGTGTGTGGACGCACACGTATGTTTCCATGTTCCATCTACTGTTAATGATAGAACGTGTCAGCAGAGCCCTCAGCTGAGCTTCAGTAGGACATTTCCGAGGTCCTCCTCAGTGACACAGATCTGGCCCGTCATGGCTTCACGCTTCATGTTTCAGTGAGAGTGAAACGTCCTCCAGGACTTTATGGCCCAGTAGTCACATGAAGCCGGTGAGCAGGAAATGGAGGAGTAGAGGCTGCAGTTATTCTCCTGCCTCCGATCCATCCCTGCTGCAGGTCATTAGGTGCTTGACAATGACACAAAGCTCAACTGGATGCCCCCCCTCCCCCCCTCCCCCCATGTCTGGCTGCTCCCCTGTTTTAGACCAGGATGAAGTTTTTATGTTTTAACTTTCTGGTGTTCAAAGTTCATGTTAGTCTTTGTGTCATCTGCATGGAAAAAAGCTGAACAGGAAAACTAAATTCAGGTTGTCAAAGAAGTTCACCAGTGTGTGTGTGTGTGTGTGTGTGTGTGTGTGTGTGTGTGTGTGTGTGTGTGTGTGTGTGTGTGTGTGTGTGTGTGTGTGTGTGCGCGTGTGTCTGTGAGCATTGTGTGTGTGTGTGTGTGGTGGGGGGGTGGCCCGGGTTGTTGACGAGCAGGTGACAGGTGCAGCATGCGGTCAGTCCTCTAAGTTTAGACTGAGCATGTGCAGCGTTCCTGCCGTGCTTCACGCCGCAGGACAAACAATACACACTCAGATCATCCAGGCCGGAGAGCCTGGCACTAACCAGCCGCCTGCACACACACACACACACACACACACACACACACACACACACACACACACACACACAAGCAGCCATGCCAGCTACAGGAGGGCAGCTGAATGAGACAACAGTGCACCTCAGTGGAGCTCTGAGTCGATGCTTTGATTGTTTGTTTGTTAGTCTGCTAGATCTTTAGTGAAATTAAAATCTTAATGATGATCAAATTTGGAATCAGTGTGATGGAGAACAGAGATGAGGAGCAGGCCTCTGTGTGTGTGTGTGTGTGTGTGTGTGTGTGTGTGTGTGTGTGTGTGTGTGTGTGTGTGTGTGTGTGTGTGTGTGTGTGTGTGTGTGGTTGTAAATCACAGAGCCTTCATCTGTGTGACCTCCAGAAACCTCAGGTCAGGCTCAGGTTCATTTCACTAAACGTGCATAAGATAGCAGATTACAGCAGGGAAGTGTGTTTGAGTAACACAGTCCGGTCCAAAAGTCCGTGTCGCGTCTTATCGATCAGCTGAGTGTGTTTAAGGGAGCAGCCAATAACAAGCATGAGAGGAAGGTGCTTCTCCTGACATGATTTATGGGCTTTGAGATTGAGAGTGAGAGCCTGCACACCTCCCTCCTGCTTTCACTACGCACATACATGTACCAGCACGCACATAAACACACACACACACACGCACGCACGCACGCACGCACGCACGCACACACACACACACACACACACACACACACACACACACACACACACACACACACACACACACACACACACACACACACACACACACACACACTGTCCATGTGTGATTGCCGTGGTGCAGTGGAGCGTGGAGGAGGGGGCGTCCTTGTCGCCGGCTTATTTTGCTCCTTGGACGCAGAACTCAATTTACCGCAAGATCTGGACGGAGACGTGAGCTCCCAGAATGATGAGGGGCAAACGGTCCAAACACATTGATGAACTGGCTCTGTGTGAGGGATGGTGCTGCATGTTTACGTTCCTCTCACGTGACAAGAAAATAAGAGACTTGACAATCTTCCATCACAGTGTGTTCATCCATCCATCCTTCCTCTCATCATTCCATCCATTCTCCAGCAGCCATCTGGGTTCAGGTGGCCCAGATGTTGTTCTCTCAGGCCTTCTATGATGATGCATTTCAGTTTGGATCAAACAGCAACCTGTGCCTTGCACCGTTAACATCTGTAGTATTTGCTGACAGTAATGACAGAAATGTTCTTACTTTTCTATGTTCTATTTAAATGCTAGACAGTGGATAATCTGTGATCATTCCTCTGCTTCACACACACCCTGTGGTGTGTGTTTGTGTGTGTGTGTGTGTGTGTGTGTGTGTGTGTGTGTGTGTGTGTGTGTGAGTGTGTGTGTGTGTGTGTGTGTGTGTGCGTGCGTGCGTGCGTGTGTGCGTGTGTGTGTGTTCAGTGAGGTGCAGCTCTCGCACCTACATCAATGATTTTATGATGAACCACAGATGTTCCTGTACAACAGGATGATGAAGACATAGATCTCTATTAATGTCCACACAGGTGTGTCTCTGTGTGTCCTTGTGTCCTCGTGTCCTCTGCTCTGTGTTTGCTCTGCTGATGTGTCATGGCAGAGCAGCGTTAATCACAAAGACAAACTCTGCATCTGGTTTATGTGAATCACACAGACAAGAGATAACAGTGTGTGTGTATGTGTTTGTGTGCTGTGAGAGAGAGTTGTCTTAAGGAGAGGTACTTTGGCAGGACGATGATCTTCCCCTCCTGAGGACACACACACGCGCACATCATTTCCTTCAGGGTTTAGTTTGTGTTACAGTTTTTGAGTATCATTAATTTTAATGATATACTCTGTTCAATCACGTTTGTAGGTTTAGTGTGGAGGAATGGAACATCTTATCTTATCACTTCTTTGAGTCGTGAGGAACATCAAACTCGACATGTGGTGAATTCTCCAAAATGCTCTGCATGCATTACATCGCCTCAAATGCTGTGATTACTGCACCAAAGGTAAAAATCACAATGTGAATTCTATCCAGTATCATGCAGAGTTCGAAGCTGCAATCATGAAAATCTGCCAACTGGTCCATAATCGCTGCCAGACTCTCTTCAAGAGAATGTGCTGGGCTCAGAGGTTATCAGTCTACCTTAACAGTGCAGCACTGCTCATCTTCCTCCCTCCTCTCTCTCTTTCATTCCTCACAGACCTCTGAGTCTTCATCACAATCTTCATCACGGTTTTCCTCACAGTCTTCCTCCCAGTCTTTCTCACCATCTTCATCACAGTCTTCATCATAGTCTTCCTCACAGTCACAGGGGCTCGTACCAGAACAATTATATCTGGAAGTAATTAGTGTGGAGCTGAAAATCCCCCTCAGATGCAGAATAAGTGGGTTTCATATCTACAGTAGTTTCCAGTGTTGGTGCTCAAACGTCCCTGATTCCTCTCTGATGGTCCACTGGAAACGTCCATCAGCTCCGTCCGCGTCTCTGCACGCAAAGCCACAAAGAGGAAAGAATAATAACCAATCAGCTCCTCAAAACGGATGAAGAAAGAAGAAGCAAAGAGCTCCATCCTCCAGGCTGGTTAGCAGGATTCTCCACATACTGAAGTCACGTTTGTGCTCCTTATTCATCTTAATGTGTAACAAAGCAGCAAATGCCAAATGTATCATTGCAACAAGAGGTCAGTTTCTCTGCTTCTAAAAGTTAATTTGTCATTACAAACTCCTGGACAGAGCAGCTGTCACCTCTGATAGAGCATCAGCTGCAGCTCTGCAGAGTGAGTTACACTGGACTCAGTTTATACTCAAGTACAACACCTTTGTTATTTATATGTTGGACTACAGCTGCTGATTAGTTACTGAGTGTGTATTGTTGTTTCACGCTGCACAGGAGGAGAAGCTGTGAGGAGTGGATGGTTTAAGTGTGATCGATGAGAGGAGAACATGTGAGTAGATGATGTGAAACACATGGAACCATCTCAGTGAATCAATCATTTAAAACAGATGGAAGCAGTTAAACACAGAGAGGACGATCAGCAAACATGTTTACTCCATTACCAGATTCTGAGGCTTTAAAGTTTGAAAATCTTAGATTTGTATGCGAAACTACATCCAAAGTTCCATCACTGGTGACAACTTACAAGCATGGAGGAGCTCATACCTCCACCAAGGCCCTGCACTCCTGCAACTCTGTGAGGAAATTCCACGAGACTGACAAACCAACACACTTTTGATCTGCCTCAGGAATCCAGGAGGAGACATTCTGAAGGGGTTAAGGCCAGTATGTAAATGCGGTTACAACAGCGCCACCATCAGGCCAAGTTGTACCAAAATGTGATGTCTTCAGGTATTTAATCTGTCCCCTAAATGTTTGTGACTCAGGGACTGAGCAGCATCAGCATCTGGGCCATCCCCTCCTCAGCAGCATGTGGTTTCACAGAGGAAGATGATGTGAAGGTGGAACATGAGACCTGGACGGTTCTGGCTTCCATCCGTCTCCTGTTTCACGTCTCCATGAAAGCCTGCGTCTATTCTTACGTCCTCATCTGAAGGTGACGCTCACTGGCAGGCTCTGACATTGTGGGTGTAATAAACCTTTCATCCTCTAGGAGTCAGTGATGGGTCGCTCAGCTTTAGGCTTTATCATCTGAAATTATACATTCATTTTGTTTTATTTGTGTATTTAGCTGCCGTTTGATTCGTCGGTGCAAAATGAAGGGAAGATTTCCTCCAGGCTGCATTCTCCCCAGGACGCTTATTCAGGAACTCTGTGCCGCTCTGTCACGCCACCTGTATGCCAAAGGTGTGTGTGTGTATGTGTGTGTGTGTGTGTGTGTGGTGCCTTGGCGTTGGCAGGACGTCCCATCATGCAGGCCAAAGTACACTGAGCTCCTGTCAGGCGTGTTGGGACAGTGAGTGCGGCTCTGTTCCACCTGAGAGGACAAATCCAACGGGGACCAAAACGGCGGTGTCATCCAGTTCCAAAACAAACAAAACCGTCAACGGGAAAACAGAGCGGTTTAGAATCCATGTGCCCTCGCCCTGTGTGTCCTGGTCTCTCTTTGTGTCCTTGTCTCCCTATTAATGGCCTGGTCTGTCTCAAACCTGCAGCAGTACTCGTTCTAAAACATACATAAGGGGACTTCCAGGTTTCCTGAACCATAGACCATAACACAGACTGTCCACTGGGTAGCACTGTAGCACTGAGCATGGAAAAGGAAAGAAGAACTATAGTCCATATGTTGAATCTCCTTTGACATGTTGAGCAGAGCGAAGAAGATGCAGAGCGATGGATCGGCAGCCTAAGGATCAATAACAAAGCGATTAGGGCGATGATGTGATCAGGATTCCATCAGTCTTGTTTTCTGGTGAGTTAGACAGACTTTGCATCACTAATTAACACATTAGTCTGTGTAATGAAACGCTTTGATTCTAAGATTAGTGGCGATTGATTCCTGTGATAAATAAGCAGTGAGGCTGTTTGAGCTGATCAGCGTCTGTGATGATGCTTCTCATCTCCATGACGCCCAGTGTAAGTATCAGCGTGTCCCTCAGGTTCGTCCAGCTGCGCGTCACGACTCGAGGCGCTTGGCCGCTTCAGTCACGCATGAATCAGGATGTCTGAGCCTCATTGAGCCTCTCAGGAGCCGTATTGATCTTAATGTTCTGATCAATACGGTGAAGCTGAGGGTCT